>NC_090890.1:4777513-4792513 GCF_036669925.1 Montipora capricornis
TGTACAGTATCTCCATAATGCATTTGAGATGCAAATTACAATTATTATATATTGTCTAAAGCTTTGGAGGCTGGAATGCGAGGTCATGTGCCAGAAAATAATAATGGATCTCCTCATCAGCCATTGTGACTGAAAGGGAAGAATTGCGTATTCTCAGTTAAGAGTTCCAAATGGGCTTCCTAAGTAAACATAATAAAAATCATTTTTGAGCAGATTAGAATAAATATATGAACTGAAGAAATCAGTTTTACATGTACATGTACATGTACATTGTAGCTTTTGACCACGTACTGGTGGCTCAGTTGGTTGAATCAACAAGCTGCCATGTGGGAGGTTGTGAGTTCGACTCCAGCGGGACCAACACTCAGGGTCTTATAAAAATACAGTATCGCTCAAAGGTAAGTTATCCCCCTCTTGGATAAGGACTACATGTATAAGCCGTACAACTGTAGCCTCCCGTCTCACAGCCTTTGTTCAGAAAACTCTGTGGGACATTAAAGATCACACACTGATGGAAAAGATCGGGGAACAGAAGTTCCCAGTGTTCTGGTCTGGTTTGATCAAGGGCCACAGATTCATTAGCCTATGGCTAAAGTACCCTCATAAAATAAAGTTATTAAGACTTCACTTCACTTTTCAGCTGTACATGTAGAATACAAATTACCAGTGTCAAAGTTACACTGTAAATGTTGAATGGGCAAAGTTTCTTTCAAGCATCTATTTCATACATTTACATTGCTTGCATTTACAGGAACACTTCTTAGTCCCAGATCACACTATCACAGATATAAATGGTGCATCATTTGCTGGTTTTTACTATGTATGTCTTCAGAAGTCAGCAGGAACTATTGAAGGTTATTACTATCACAGAAGTTCAGAATGGTAAGTAAAGTTTTGTCAGGAGTTTCTTCTGTTGCACATGACTGTTGTAAACTACATGTAATTTGTAGCTCATCATAAAGGGATTTACTTAGTACATGTACATTGTATTTTTGTTATAATGCAATAATGAGGGTTTCGATAAAGGAAAATTATTTGAAGCCTGCAGCTGGTTTAAGTAGTCTAGAGTGAGTAACTGACTGACTTTGTCAAAATGGTTTTTAAATGGTAGGTTTGAAAAAAATCTGTCTTTTACTTAAAAGTGCTGTATTTACTTGATTTAATGCCACAACATTTATTAAATTTTGGGTGTGTCCAATGTGGTGTTTATTCGAGGGCGGTGTTTATTTCATAATATCATGGGTGACAAATTACTCCTAAATTCTGGCACGAAATTTCAGCGCTAGTTTATAATTTCACATGTGAAATTACAAAATTGCCATGGCAACCGGGCTGCATTTCAAGTTCATTCATGAATTTTGGCCAATCATGAACAAAGAAGGCAGACAGTTGATTTAACTTTGAAACATTTTGTGAAAAACAAAGAGCCTAAAGGCTCGGGAAATTATTAAAATTTGGACAAAACGCGCGTGAAATTATTACCTAATTTTACTCGTCACCATTTGATTACACATACAAATCATGTTTCTTGAATCACTGACAACAATTATACATGTAGTAGATCGTTTGTAAATATTAGGGTGCATTTGATGGATTGACCCTACTCTGGAATAAGAATACAGTGTACATGGAGCGATGATTTAAAACTGTATGTTTGGAGATTTGAAGCAACAAGGATAATAAAGATATGTTTGAAATAGCATTTTAGTGGATGTTTGACAATTTTAATGTGTCGCATAGATCTCCGTAAAAAGGAAGAATTTCTAATTTCTATTCCATGTATTCATAGCCCTTTTCCAGACAATGGTTATCCATTTTTTTAACAGCAGAGTCCAGCTTTATTACTATCCAGTGGATAAGCACCACCCTGGTTTACTTGTACAAAAACTAATCAAAGTATCCACGAGAATGATAGTGGATTTGTCCAGCTGATTCAACTGTATGTAAACAACTGCATCTGGTTTATTAGCTGGTTCTCTAGTGACAAGTATTGTTTGCTTTTTCCTAGGTTTCAGTCATTGAATCTTGTCCATGTCCCAGATCACAGTCAACCCATCTATGAATTCAGATGATAGCAATCAAGATCTTTCAATAGACCAGTTCATGCTCTTGAGTGCATCATGGGTAATCAGGGCAACATGGCGGGAAATTCAAAGCAAATAAAGTGTTCATGACTCTACTTTATAAACTTTGGCCTTCATAAACCAAACAAACAAGTTCCAAGCTCACAACTGAGATCACCTGGACTTGGTATCTATTCTTTGGAATTCCTAAATATTCCTTTTTTGTCTCCATACATTCCTGGTAATTTTGTTCCTGTGGAATTGCAGGAAATGTATGGCAGAAACGTTGTTTAATTAATAAAGTAATTTCTACAATACCCATTCTCTCCGACTTAATTCTGCTGCACCTTTGAGCCCTTATCTTCTGTTTTGGAAAATAAAAACCCCCAAAATTGTATAACACGAAGACTTTCATGGTTTTGAACTTCCACACAAACCTTTGAATTTCTCTCCATCCTGCCCTGATTACCCATGATGCACTCAAGAGCGTGAAGTTGTCTATTCATTCAGCTTATATTTTTAAACTTCAAGTACTCATAAATTTCATCAATTAGTTTTGTTTGAGTTTGCAATGCAGGCTTGCATATTCCCAGAGCATTCTTTTGAAAAGATGAGTTTCATTTGTCGTAAAAAGTGCATACATGTACTAGCAAGATACAGTACAACAATTTCAACTTGTAGTCTGAAGTCAACAGAACACTCCTTTTCCTCAAGACAGTCAGAGGGAAAGTTCTTTCAAAAAGAAAACAGCTCTGTCAGTGTTGTCTTCAGTTTATGGAATGTTAGTGATTAATTTATTTTATTTTCCTTCCATCAGCAAAAATATTATTAAATTGAATAGGTTATTTTGTATGAAACTAGAGATTAGGACATTGCAAGGAAGGATTTGGATGGTATTAAACAAGGAAAGTTGATTGTCTTCCTTCATCTTATGCAAAACCTTGAATTTGGTTGTTTTCCATGATTTTTTGCCAAAGGATGTAAAATCAAAACTGCATTGCTGTAAGCAAAAAAGCCCTACAATTCGCACATACTGTAGTTTATCGGTTTAGTGTCTCTCTAGTTTCTGCTGGTATAGCATCCTGGAGATATGTCCTGTAATACGCC
The DNA here is from genome assembly GCF_036669925.1 of Montipora capricornis. Lineage (NCBI taxonomy): Eukaryota > Metazoa > Cnidaria > Anthozoa > Scleractinia > Acroporidae > Montipora > Montipora capricornis. The sequence continues at coordinate 4,780,684 of NC_090890.1, forward strand.
ATTTTGATTAAGCAAGAATCACCTCCGAGTTATAATATTCAGTTTGTGATATTAAAAGTCACCACTCAGGAGTTTACAGTGGTAACTGAAGACTTTTTGAGGGTGTAAATTATAATACATGTACTGTATTGTCTTTTTGACTTCTTTTGATTTATCCAACCAAACTTTACCTTGGTAGAATCATTTGAATAATATTATTTAGTTATCCTAATTTTAAAGTGTAAATATCAGTATAGTGAACCAGGTACATAATTAATAGTTTTTAGAGATGTATGGTTTCTGGCAGAAGGAAAAGTTGTGCTTGGAAAATTTTATTACATTGTATGTCAGTGTATATGTTCAAGGTTACATTTTGAAGGGTTGAATTTTCCTGTGGATTTTTTGACAATTTTTTTCCACAATGGATAAAACTGGATAGGAAAATGAGCCAAATGGACGTACTTGTAAAATACCTGTCGCCTTACCCTTTGTGTAGGTCCACTTCCCCGAGTTCTCACATGTCATCATGTCATTTTAGATCCCAGCTTGTTCAACATTGGCTTTTAGGGAAAGAGGGTTTTTTTATTATTATAAAACTACAGTATGTATGTCCCCTTAACCCATTGCCTCCTAGGAGTGAGACTTGAACAATTTGATTTACTGCCTAATGCCAGGCGATTTTTCTCTTCAGTTGGGGCCCACTTTAGGAGTCAATGGGTTGGAAGTTCAGTTTATCTCAAGTCTTGTCTAAGTTGTTGGATATCATTTGGAATAATCATTTTGCATAATATTGGTATTTTGGATGAATGGCAAAATTCAGCCCAATCCCAGAAACAATGAATTTGAAATTCAGTCCTCTTGCTCGTTGCAAATAATAAAAACTATCATTTTTATTCCTGTCATTGGGATGAGAGACCCATAAAGGCAGTTGAAACAAAAGAAGAAAAATAACAGAATCAAAAAATAAAACTATTATCATTCCTGTCACTTGTGATGTAGTTTCTTGAAGGCATGGCGACTCATTGCTGCTGGCTCTTTAGGTAATTCCACATCCACAATGAATCTGAGAACTAGTGGCCTCACCATTCCTTTTGTTTACACAAGCCGGGGATTAGAGAAGCTCTCCATAAATGTTAAGGACCATGCAAGGACGTTCTGGCATGTGCATGTAGCTCATTAGATCATCTTGCCAACTCCTGTCAACTGCAGGTAAACCACTGTGGAAACCAAACTCTTGAGGTCGTAACAATACATGAAATATTACTGTGGGTGGCATTTCTCTCCCTGGTGTAGGTGGAAAAGTCCTGGCTTGCGAAGTAGACTGTGGGCAGTGGCAAAAGATAATTTTATTCTGAATCTAAATGTGGTTTTTTTCCCTACTATCAACATGATCTTCTGTGAACTGTAAGACAACTGCAAGAGAAATCACAAGCAGTCGTGACCACTGCATAATGCCTTTCTCAACTACTGCATATTTTCAACTTGGTTGAGAGATTTCATTTTCCCAGTATCAGAAAAGGCACAATGCCCTCCAACTTTGCTGTCACTTTTCAAGAGGTTTCATACAGAAGTGGTAAGAAAGATCCAATACAACAGTGGCCCGCCCCTCACCCATTTCCAATAATGAGACGTGTGGATCAAAGCTTTGTGCTGGATCCTGCACTTTTCAGTACATATTTCTCTTGTTTTCTAATAAATTTAGTATGTCAGGAGCTACAATATGATGTATTGGTTTTTCTCTGCTCACATGTGATGACGGATACTTCTTCAGCGTTTCCACTTTTAAAGCAAGAACCAATTGAAAGTTGAGAAACTTGTCCTCCATGAGTGCAGGGGTGTAGCCAGGATTTTTCAAAGCGGGGGTCACACTGTGTCAAACAGAGGGTACTCACCAGACTGGCATTTTCACCACCTGAATATTGTAGGTGGTTTCTGTACATGCATGTACATTGGTTAAGGCAAAAAGTGGGAACACTAGTTCCACACAAACTTGATTTGGAAGCAGAAGTGTTGCCAAAATGAGTGTCACTTTATGCATTGAATTGCATAATTTGTGCACTGGCGATTTGGAAAGGTACATAACAATATCAAAGGTAAAGAGAAGATAAAAATGGCATTCACTTTCCTAAAGAAAAAGTAAGGGGAGGTAAATGATATGTTCACTGGTACTTGTATCTGTTTATACAAGCATTTCACTAACACAACAGTCAATTTTGAACATAGGCAACCTGCTACCTTTTAACTCCAACCAGATTTACAGGCCAGATTACCTGTTTGCATCTTTTAATGAGGCCTTCGACAATGAGGAAATGTCCTGTATTATTTTACAAGTATGCATTGCGGACCTATGTAACGCACGGAGTTATGGGTATCTAAAGGGAGAGAGACCCGCCATGTTGTATAGCCTCCTGTAGTTTTATTAAAGTTGTGTTTATCCAAGCTTTAAGGGTGCTTCCAACAGCCATCCGAAAGTGAAACGTTACACTGGCGAAGAGGATGGGATTTACGGAATTTTTGGCGTAATTATTTTTGAAATATCACACGAAGGAAACACCGTTTGTGAGCGTAATGAGTCGGAACAAAACACCAGTCAGCCAGCCGGGCCAAGTCAGCCAACAGCGATCCGGACGAATGAAGTACAAAGTCTACCCTGTTTTGAACCCAGGGCAGAACCCCACACTTTATCGGTACGTTGGAAGCGTTGGAAACGCTCGTTCCTTTTGTATGTGTTGGCAAAAGGTATTGTGGACGGCGGGTCTAATCTGCAGGTCGCAGGTCACAGGTTTCAAGGTTGCAGGTCATTGTTTCACCAATACAGAAAGTATCCTAAACATTCCTAAAAGCTAACCTTAGGCCTAAATAGGCCTGAACAAAAGTTTTTGGGCCTAAGGTTAGCTTTTAAGAATGTTTAGGATACTTTCTGTATTGGTGAAACAATGACCTGCAACCTGTGACCTGCGACCTGCGACCTGCAGATTAGACCCGCCGGATTGTGGAAGATCGTCAGAAGGTTGCTCTCTTGTTGCACACCGCAGGACAAGAAGTTCAGGATTTGTATTATGTTATGGAGCTATTGGATAGCTACTTTGTACCTATAAAAGTAAACGTGCCTTTTGAACGAAATGTTTTCAGGCAAATGGAGCATCAATCACGTGAGAAAGTAGACCAGTTTGTGTGCAGGCTAAGGCAGAAGGCGATTACATGTGAATTTGCGAACGTGGATGAGACGATACGGGACCAAGTGATCGAGAAATGCCGAGACGGCAGGCTCAGACGAAAATTTCTGGAGAAAACAAATGCTACTTTAAAACTTACAAGACATTGCAAGAAGTCAAGAATCTGTAGACGCGCAGATGGAGTCGATGAGCAAGTCACCAGTTAGTAGCAGAGATCAAGTTAATTCAGTTAAACAGCAAAAGTTCTAAACAAACGGAAGAGGGCGTGACCCTAAGAAAGGAGGGTCAAACATCAGATCTCGAGGGCCTGGGGCCGAACAACCCAAAGCAGGGTACAAATGCAACCGTTTAGGCCATTTCGCAAGGGATTCGTGCTGCCTACAATAGCTAAGAATAAAGAGTGTGGAAAGTGTGGAACTCGTGGACATTTTGCGGTCTGTTGTGGAAACAAGAAACTGTCGTCGAGTAGCCAGAAAGGGATCGTTCCAGAAACTAAGAAGAAAGCTTATCTAGTAGCAGAAGGGGTCTCTGGAGAAGGAGATGGTTATGCATTTACTGTTGGAGGAGGGCTGAGAATTGGAGAAATTACACTCAAGGTGGGAGGAGTAGTGTTAGACAGTGTACTTATTGACTCTGGGGCATCATGTAACCTGATTGACTACAACACTTGGAATAATATGAAACAGAATCGGATGGAATGCGAATCCGAAGTGTCGAATAAGAAGTTATTTGCGTACGGACAGAAGGAACCGCTCGAGGTCGTAGGAACATTTGTGGCAGAGGTAGTATGTGAAGATAACGGAGCAGAGTGTGTAGATGAGTTCACGGTCATTAAGGAAACAGAAGACCTTTGCTGGGAAGGAAAACAGCCGAAAAGCTTAAAGTGTTACGCGTAGGACCAGAGAACATTCCTAATATTTGTTCCATAGTGGAAGAGGGGTGCGACCAGGACGTCCGGGAGAGTTATGCTGACATACTCACTGGGGTTGGAAAGCTAAAAGATTATCGCCTCAAGCTACACATTAACAAAGAAGTTAAACCTGTAGCTCAGCAAGTACGTAGACTCCCTTTTGGACTAAGGGACAAAGTAGATCTCAAATTGGATGATCTCCTTAACAAGGACATCATAGAAGAAGTGCCAGACACACCAACGTCGTGGATATCACCACTCGTGGTAGCCCCAAAACCGGAACGTGACATACGAGTTTGCGTAGAAATGAGAAGGGCAAACGAAGCGATTATTCGCGAACGTCATCCGATACCAACGATAGAAGAAGTTCTTTACGATCTTAATGGGTCAATGGTCTTTAGTAAAGTTTCGCCAAGTGAAGAGAAGATTGCGGCAGTCGTGAACTAGCCTGCGGGCAGGCTCTCTCTCTTCGGTGCGAGAGAAGGAGAGCCCGCACGCATCCCTTTGAATTTTGAATGCCGCCTCCTGATGTCACGCTGAGAGAGCTGTCAAAAATTAGCCAATCAGCGCGCACCCGAAGTAAACATTGAAAAAAAACACAGAAAACAAAAAGCTACGCGTTGTGTATTTCAATTTGCTCGAGGCAGAAACTAAAAAAAAAAACTGTAAAGGGAGGAAGCCTTCGCCAGAAAAGCCTAACAACTATTGCTGATGCTGTAAAGCGTAGCTGAATATTCAGTACGGTAATTCGTCGAAGCCCCTTCCGCGGAAAATGTTTCGTTCGTCAGGGAAATACTTAGCACACAAACTTCAAACGACGGGAATCGTAATAGAGAAATTCGTTTTCCCTGACCGCATCTCCACTATGTGAGAGTCGTCGACCACAACTGCTGGCAAATTTCAGTAAAGCGAAGCGGAGTTATCTTTTTTAATTTATTTTAATGAAACACAGACATTACAACTGCTACATCACACTTTAATACTAGACAGATATTCTAATACCTACACCATTTTATTTCAAAGGTTTATCGAGTATTTGTGGTTATAGATATGTATTTTACTAATTCAATAATTTGAAAGTTGGAATATTTTGTTTTCAAGAGTATCGGAGTATTGCGGAGTTACGAGGAGATCGAGCAATCATTTGTGGAGCCGCCTTTTCGGCTTAACCAAATACTTGCTAAAATCGTATAGAGTTCCTCTATCGTTCTCTATCGTTAAATCAGCAACAGAGGCAGCCGAAAGGCCAATTTTTGTCCAAATGTGATCAGCGATAAAGCTTTGTCGAGGACAGGAAACTACCACGGTGACATGAAGTCGCCCTCGTTGTTTTTGGGCCGCTACGAAAAACAGTTGGAAAATAAGACTTTTCCCGAATCCTGTGGATAACAGAGATAGAAATTCCTTCCTTCCAGTAGAGAAGCCATTGCATCGCGTTGCCCGACCTTTAATTATGTAAAGTTATGGTAAATTGCAACATTCTACAATTTTCTCAGACGCATTTCTGACCACCTCATCTCTGCGAAGCGAAGAGGCTTTCTTGTTTTCGGAGCTTGTCAATGGTGACGTCACGAGGTTATTTAATTTCAGCCAATCAGTATTTTGCGTCCACAATTTGGACGCGACATTCAAAATACAAAGCCATGCGGGCAGGCCCTCATTCTACCCCCAACCCCAGTCCCTCGGAGGGCCTGCTCGCAGGCTAGTCGTGAACGCGCAACCCCCAAAGAATGCCTCCGAAGTTCGCTCATTCGTACAGCTAGTCCAGTATTCATCAAAGTTCATCGGGAACTTTTCACAAGTTGCTGAACCTCTACGGAAGCTGCTGCGGAAAGATGTTCAAAGCCTTCATCTGGGGTGTCGAACAACAAAGGCATTCGAAGAGCTCAAAAGTCTCATGACATCAGTGAAAGCACTGGCTTATTTCAGAGGGAATTGCAAGACAAGGATAGTGGCAGACGCAGGACCAGACGGCCTGGGAGCAGTGTTACTCCAGCTTCAAGAAGGGGAATGAAAACCTGTGTCGTGTGCCTCGTGTAACCTTACTGAGGTCGAAAGACGGTACGCTCAGACAGAAAAAGAAGCCCTCCCTCTGGTATGGGCATGTGAGCGGTTCAACTTGTATGTGTATGGGCGTGATTTCGAGTTAGAAACGGACCACAAACCTCTCGAGTGCATTTTTAGAAGTAGATCCAAATCATCGGCAAGAATCGAGCGATGGGTTCTTCGTTTGCAGTGCCACAACTACCGAGTAGTGTACCGACCCGGCAAAACCAACCTGGCAGATGCGCTGTCCCGATTGAATCAGAGTGATCCCAAAGCCCCGAGCTGTGAGAAAGAGGATTTTGTTCGATTTGTAGCTAAGAAAAGCACGCCAATTGGCTTAAGCCCAAGGGAGATCGGGAGAGAGTCTGCAGACGACCCGGAACTGGCTAGCGTGCGCCACTACGTCACCACCTCTCTGGCCACAAGCGAATGGAGAGGTGGAAAGACAATAGGACACTGTTGAAGTCCATGAAGATTGCAGCAGCGGAAGGAAAAAGGTGGATTGATGAATTACCGAAATTTCTGTTGGCATACAGGTCAACACCTGAAGTCTCCACTGGCGCCACACCCGCATCTCTGATGTTTGGAAAGGAGATTAGAACAAAACTACCGGAGTTACGACCAGAGAAATCTTTGCGTGTATGAGGGAGCAGAAGCTGAGGCAAAAAGCATATGCAGATGGAAACCGTGGAGCAGTATCAAGTCCCATTGTCCCTGGAGATCAAGTTCTCCTAAAGAACACTAGGGAGACAGGAAAACTAGCTCCGAAGTTCGAGACCAAGCCGTATACAGTCCTAACGAAGGAGGGACATCAAGTAACCCTGAAATCCTGTGAGGGAGCTGTATACAAGAGAGATAGTTCGTCGGTGAAACCCTATCTGTCAGTGAGCGAACCTGAACCAGCCATTGAATCGGTACCAGCGAACACAAAGTCTGAAGATTAACCAGGAGCGGTAGAGAGACCTAGGCGCATCATTAGGCCCCTTGAAAGATTCAAGGATTATGTTCTAGGGAAGCCTAGGAACTGTTTAAAAGCTTAAAGTGCCCCTGTGATAAAAAAAAAACCACTTCCTTTTTTCCTTCAGATTTTGAAAGTGTGTTTGCTGAACACCTGACTGGCAAAATTTTGAGCTTTGATTTTTATCCAAAGGCCGTTTACTTTGAGTTTAAGTTTTGGATTTCACGGTCCGCCATTACCCAGGTTCAAAACTGACCGATTGGACCTCAGAGGGTTGGATCCAGGGAAAGGTGACGTCAGAGGCTCACTAGCTTAAAATTTCAGCGTGTGAACGCAGCTTATTATATATGCAAAGCGTGAGTTTGAAAGTCTGAAAGCCCAAAACCCCCGTGCTGCATATTAATTCTGCGGCGTACACACGTATTGCATTCTTAAACTAGTGAGCCTTTGACGTCATGTTCTCCTCGATCCAGCTCTCTCAAGAACATAATGTTAGTAATGGCGGACCATTAAATAGGAAAATTACAGTTAAAATAAAGAGGTGTCTTTTTGAAATCAAGGCTTAAAACGTTGGTCACGTAGTGTTTTGTTAACATAGTTTTGAAATCCAAAGAAAAATATGAATTAATTTTTTGGTCACAGGGGCACTTTAACTGAACTCGTGTTTATTGACTTTGCTTAATAGAAACAGTTTTTGGTAAAGTTTGTTATGTTTCATTTCTCACGCCGTTTTATTTACAATACTGTAAGACTGGAAAGGGAGGGATGTAGTGTCTTACAAGTATGCTATGCGGACCTATGTAACGCACGGAGTTATGGGTATCTAAAGGGAGTTGTATAGCCTCGTGTAGTTTTATTAAAGTTGTGTTTATTCAAGCTTTAAGGGTGCTTCCAACAGCCATCCGATAGTGAAACGTTACATGTCCTCCTCTCAAAAGCCAGCTATAATATATACTGTAATTACAATCATTGAAAAGAAAGGAAAAGATAGAAACTATTTAGAAAATTGGAGACCAATATCCTTAAGTAATGTAGATGCCAAAATCGAGGTCGGGGTGCCGTTTTTTTCCAATTTTTTTTTTATTTCACAGTTTTGTTGTTATTCTCCTGTAATATTATATTCGAATGTTCGGCATCTTTCCTTCATTTATGGTTGGAGTTTTTGTGGGGAATATAGGCTAACTCCTCGGAGACACTAAAGACTCGCTGAGCTCCACATTTTAAAATCACATTTTAATGTTTACGTCTTAAAAACCTCCGCAATACAATTAAAACGAAACAGAACATAGCCACAGTTCCACGATAGTCGTCAATGTTGTTGTGTTCTTTATCGTGATATTGGATTGGATCCCTCTGGCTTTACTACAAACAGTTTGTAGTAAAGACAGACATGAAATGAGCACGAACAAACAAGCAAATGAGAGCGTTGCGTGACTGCGTGACGATCATCGTGGAACTGCGATTCTGTTATTTTTTTGTCAAGAAGTAAGCATTACAATGCTATTTTAAAGTGTTCAACCATAAATTAAGTAAAGATGCCGAACATTCGAATATGACATTACAGGAGAATACCGACAAAAATTTAACCAAAAAATTTGAAAAAAAAAAAGACACCCCGACCTCGCGTTTTGGCCACTACCAAAATTGGTTCCAAAGTAATTGCGGCAAGAATTATCAAAGTCCTTCCAGGGATAATTAACAACTATTACACGAGCGCGCGTTGGATATGAGTTGGCTATAACCAGTCTCATATCCAACGAGAACGAATGGAATAATTGTTTTATTAAATTCCTTAAACTAAGAGCGAAGAAAGCGAGAAAATGCGAGCGAAATCGAAAAAACTTGATGAAGATGCGATGTTGTGTAAGACCTTGTGGTCAGACAGACGCAGGCTCATCACAAAAACATTTCTTGCCTTTTCGCGTACTTCTAACTATCGGTTGATCCAAACAAAGAAATTTTTAGCTTAGCAACGCTTAATAGCGGAATCATTTACCATATAAGGTCAAACTAAGGTATATGATCTGATAACCGAGATTTAGTGAACCAATCAGAGAGAAAAAAGCTAAATTTCCGGCGGTTTTAAATTGAATTATTTTTTTTACACGGCACGTTTCACCCCCAAAATACAGAATATAGCCAAGCATTGATTTTTTAAAATCATCGTTTTTGAAAAGGTTATGGGTATTTCAGCATCGATCATGTCTTTAAAAAGAACATTTTTCAAAATAAAAGCAAAACCATGCTTGGCTGGATGCAAAAACGAATACAAATTATCAAAGCATCGATTAAATACCCAAATTGCGTAGCACGGAGACAAATTTAGAGTTCCTTTTATTGGTCACGTGACCATGGGCGTGGTATGATGACGTCATATTTCGGGTCATTGGCTTACAAAAGTTGGAAACTGACCAAAATTATGCCAGATTCTTTCAAATTACTTAACCATTACATCCTTAGCAACGCACCCCAAAAAATACGTCAGTGGGCCCTTTAAATGTTTAGATGCTGTCGGTTTTGGGCCAACCCTTATAAGATGGATAGAAACATTTCATAGAGAAAAAACTAGTTGTGTATTAAATAATGGTATTTGTACATCTTATTTTGAATTACAGAGAGGAGTAAGACAAGGAGACCCGTTATCGGTTCATGCAGACAAAATACAGCGACACCACTGGGGCTGAAGTGGAACAAAACTGTCAAAGCCCTGGGGATCCCTGGGGATAGTATTCACCTCTAACGATACTGACCAATTACAGAAAAAATATATATGATAAATTAAAAGACATTCGAACACAAATAGTCGATATGGAATTGCCGGAGGTCTCTCACTAGTTGGCAAAGTTCCCGTCATTAAACCACTCCTGCTTCCCAAAATGTTATGTGGGTTCTCAGTTCTAACAACTCCAGAAGAATTATAAAATAATTAAACTTTAATATTTATAATTTTTTATGGAAAGGGACAGATAAAATAGCTAGACTTCCAGCTGTAAATGACCTGAAATACGGAGGCTTGAACTTAATAGATCTTGAAACGCATGTTGAGTTGTCAAGATTAGCTTGGCTTGGTAAAAATTTTTCAGAAGGCTCGTCTCCATGGCATATCTGGAGGCGTCGTAAACAAAGTCTTAGCCCAAATATCACTGTTTTTAAATAAAATGATTAATATGAAATATAAGACTGAAAAGTACATACCCTGAAAAACACGCAAAGGAAACTTCAGGCTATGGAAATTATTTATTGATAGTAAATTATCATCTGTTATACCATACATCAAATGATTACATTATCATCAATGTTTGTACCTAACGTACTTTACGTACCTTAATAACGTACTTTGTAATTAATATTATGGAAATAAAAATGTGGGAAAAAAAATTCCAACCACATTTTCAAACTGTCTTGCACTGCATTAATGTGGAGTTAAATTGCCTATTCTGACCTTCTGGTTTTTCTACGGCATGGTATAAATCTTATTATAGTATTAATTTTCCTTTTTTCATCATAACATCTTTAGCTAAAATATATTCTTACAATCATTATGATATGGTTTGAGATATTATAAATAAGTTGACCTGAGCATTAATTTCTAATCAAATTCTGCTCCTATTGTAATGCTGAGGTCTCCCGGCAAAATCTTTGTTGCATGATACCACTGATTTGTGTCCACAATAACTGTAACAGAGAGATTTAATCAGGCAAAACAATGAGAATGGGATGGATTACAAATGAAACAAGATTTTTCTGTTATTAGTCCACTGCTTTTTCCAATGATTGGAAAAACAGTGGACCTGTTTGAACAGGAACAGACCTGTTTTTAATAACAAGAAAATCAAGTTTACAATATTGGCTGCCCCACAAATAGCTACAAAGCTAGTCTATGCAGAGGCAAGTCAAGAGCAATAACACATAATTATTACAGTTAAAAAAGGAATAGTAATAATTATTATTACTATTCCTTTTTAACTGTAACTACTTTATAACTTCATTATAATTATTTCCAAAAGCTCATTAATAATTCATGAACCTAACAGCCTATCAAAACATCGATAAAACGTCACGTGTATGAGCTTTATATCCTGATAAAACACTCCTCGTTAGTATTCTTTATATAAAGAATACTAATAAAGCATAGCTTGTTTTTCGTGTATGCTAATATTCACCTCTCACAATTTGAACCATTATTTTGGGTCCAGAGGGACATGCTCTTTGTGGAATGTTTTTGAAGCCGTTCAAAAAACTCGCAGCACATGTTTTACGGGTCTAAAAACACTCGGCTACGCCACGTGTTTTTAAACCCCGATAAAACACTGGTGCTCGTTTTTTAAACATTACATAATGAAGTTACAAAACAGAAAGAAACACTGAAAGATTTTGCTATAATACAATGTAGTTACACCAAAACATTATTAGTTATTACAAGCTGCACTAACATTTTACAAATACACTAAATTACTAACTGTTGATACAGTTACATGTACTGATCAGGTACCATTAAATTTTAATAATACAGGGGATATTGATATGGGGTGGTCCAGTTCACCAGAACAAAACGTCATGATTGTATAATAATCAGGGAGCAATAAGACTGGGTTACTTCGTATTAAGAGTTTGATTTGAGAAAAAATGTCCCTGAATAAAATAAAGAGACTCAACAGTAGGAATCTTTGGCAGTGTTTACAATAATGCAGTTACACCTTCTGTTTACATGACATCGATCAAGACTGTTACGTGGCACCCTTTAATAATCCATTTTCTTTC
>NC_090890.1:4800013-4807513 GCF_036669925.1 Montipora capricornis
TCTATTTCCAAACCTCTTGTTCAATAAAAAGTAACTTCTGTATGAAATTTCGGTGTCAAAAAAATGGAAATTTAAAGTCATCACACAAGCTCACGCACACAAGGCTAGGATTCCGCCCGCCGTGAGCGGGCCGGATGAGAAAATTCCGTCAGCTCCCAGAACCAATCAGATTGCAGGATTTGATGAATTCCGGTCGCTCACGCACTGAGAAAAAAATGATATGTACTTATTGACTGAGTGGGAAGGCTGGACGGGAAAATATTTGGCCCGAGGCCATGGCGTGACCTCTGATCCGTGTAGCTATAGCTTTAAATATCCGTGAAATGGAGCACTGACAGAGGGAGGGGGGTAAATGGTGCACAGTCGACTTCCATTGATAACAGCCTCGTAGCTGAACGAACCGTCCGACCTTAAATAAAAGTGATGCGGACTCGGACTTGGCTGTTAGGGACCTTAAGCACAGAAGACGACGACGGCTACGAGAACGTTGTCAAAAAATATTATGTCCCATTACTGTAATAATTTTTGCGATTACTCCAAGTCGCTCGACTTGTGATGAATAAAATTGGTGAAGGCGGCGTGGATATTTAGGGAGAAAATTGAAAAGTCATCGTCAGGTGCTCTCGTCCTCCACATGACCTCAAATTTGATCATTTCACGTTGTTGTCAAGACAAGAACGGCAAAGAAATGTATCAAAATCTAAAACGCACGTGCGGGGCGTGCAGAACTATTGTTTTTGCTGATCAAACCTATTGCTTTGTGGCGTTCTCGTTGCCGTCGTCGTCGTCGTCGTCCTCGCGCTCCCTGGTGTTAGCGTGTATCATCTGGGTTTTTTCGTTGCTTTAGTGATGTTATCAGTAGCTTGTATAGTATGCGTTTCCGTCGGATATGGGAGCAGAGAAAGGCAGAATTCGCAACTTCGTTCCCAAGCCTTTTCTACGCTGAGAATGGGGCGGGCGGGAAAAGCCGAGGACGGCAACTGGAAGTAAGAGTAGGCCGAAACAGCTGCCCATGGCTGCCAATGAACCAGGTTGTTGTTCTCACGTTGTAAGGAACTTTTAACTATGCTATCAGCCACCTAATAGGTTTCTATGATGAATGCAAATTAATTTAAACAGCTGCATTTAATTAATCGCCCATGTCGCGCACCAAGAGTAGCACACATTTGCATCAGTCGTATTCTGCGCCAATCGTAACACTTAGTTCTCCTGTTGGCACTATCTTTGTGGAATGATACCATTGGTTCGTGTCCAGAACAACTGGAAAAAGGAAAAGAGCACATCAATTAAACTAGTTGCTTGGATAAGTGAAGAATGAGAGTCCTAGGTAACCGTTAAATTGGACGTTAAATTGTGAAATTTGAGGCACTGGAGAGCCCGCTGGTCCGATTCAGAACCAAGATGAAGGGTCTAGCTCCCAAGAGTTCTTGAGGCTGGACTCAATGGGTAGACCGGTGTTACGGAGTTCGTAGGTTCGAGTCCTACCTAGCACTCTCCGGATCTTCTTTTCATCCTTCCCACGCGCGCATTACACCATGAACATTAATTCTTACACACAATAGACCATTTTCGAATTCTCAAGGTTGAACTGGATCTAACACGAAATGGAGGCTAATGCGGGCAAATAGCCTTTTTCACGGTTAGTTTTTCTCATTTGCATTACAATGTAATCTAACGTGGATGCGAGGCAATTTCGGGTTAAAACTACAAAATAGCCCAAAATGGTATCTTTTCCTGCATGTTAGTTCAAGTAAACTTCGACCTGCCTACACTTAATGACGTTTTTACCTTTTTATGTCATAGGTCGGATATGGTGGACTAGAACAGCCAACCATACAAACTGTGAATTGGTGGCGTTTATCCATCGGTCTTATCCAGACAAACCGTATATCGCCGATTTATGATCTACTACGGGCAACATGATTGACATATCTCTTGTAAGATGCGATGAATATTTGTGAAGAGAAATGAGAATCGATTTTACCCCTCCGACTTGTTCCATCTCAGTCCTCCCCCCAAATTCTGTTCATGGCCTGTGGTGGATGTGTTCGACGCGGCAGCTGTACCAGCCATACATCCCCTAGCAGTATAACTCAGTCAAGCCTTTTTAATTACCTATGCCCTCAAGCGCTCTGTTGCACATTGGTTTTTTCGCGCACTTTCCGTCGCGTGGCCATCGTTGTCAGCTCATGTTTTTTTCGGAGTAAGATTTACTCGAAATTAAGAGCGTGAGGAGTTTTAGCAAGCGAGACTGAGTGCTTGATTGGGCATCCGAAGAAGGCTTTGCTGTAATTCAATTCTGTTTTGCTTCGAAAACAGAGTGACCTTGGCCGTTGTATTGACTTACTTATGTCTCCCTTGTTCACTGTTACGTGAAGTGACTGACAGATATGCTCACACTCAGGAGGTGGAATCAGAGTCCAAATCTTCTGACCTGACAACTGCGCCTGCCATGATGGACGCTGTACCATGTCTAACTAAAATCGTGACATAAAAACCAAGAGTTATTTTCCATTACTAGAGCCTTTTCAACCGACTATCCAAAGAAATAACCCGACTGTCTTAGCTTTGTATTATTACAACGCTTGATGATTGGTTTAAAAATTCAATTCCATATATATTAATAAGCCAATTTCCTCTTCTAACTATGGCCAATCACAGGCCGCAAAGCAAAAGCAATTGTGAAGAACTAGCAGGTGTTCGCGTATTCTCCTTATGTTCCTTTTATTATTCTTGTTTGTAGCGGTCGCTCAAATTGGCTGCTTTTTTGTTTAATAACCTTTAACTGCAAATGGCTCCATAACACGAGATTTAGGATCCAATCAACATTCCGTGTTTTATACATGCATATACATACTTAGTTGACCGCTTCTCCATATGTGCTATTCAGCAGTAATGAAGCAGCTCTCGTAACCAGCTGTTGTTTCGTGTTTTAAGCAGCTTGTATTGTTTTCAGTTTAGTCTAAGTCATTGCCGTTTCAATTGTTTAGTCTTTAGTTTTTGGTTTGGGTGTCGAGCCAATTACATTATACGTTACGATAGCTGCTACGTGACTCCTTTTCAGGGCCAATCAACGAGACAACACAACAACATGTGATTGTAAATACTGAGGAACATAAAACTGTTTTGGAATCGCCTACGAATGAAATTAATAGGACTTATATTGTAATTTGGTCTTGCCCAACATTTATAAAGTGACTGTTTAACTGATGACAAATACTTGCCTTATCATTGTAACACTTCCCTTTATATAGGAGTTTTTGAATTAACGTACCCTGTTGGGCTTTCTTTCTGTTTATAATCGTTCCTATCAACTTCCACGTTACCTTTAAGTTATCTCTGAACATTTCAAATTGAGTTTTGAAGTAGTTTGTCTTGGCAGCTTCCTTTATTTTGTTCAGATTGTCATTGTATTTCTTATAGCCTTTGACTTTGTCTGGGTCATTACTTAAAAAATGAGTCGCAAAAAGCTTAGAGCCTTTAGACTTTATATAGGCATCTCTTGACGCAACCCCACACATGTGGTACATCTAAGCCATGCCAGAGTGCTCAAACTAGCGAGCTAGTGAGCATGCGCAATTGCTCGCAGCAATGACTCATCCCAGTAGAGTGCTCAATTTGGACATGAAAGCAAAAGCTTTGTAATGCCAAAGAGCTATATATATATATATATATATATATATATATATATATATATATATATATATATATAGCGCAAGTAGGGGGTTTCAGTTAGCTGCAGAGTGCTCGATACGTGAAGTAGAGCGAATATAACGCTCCCCTAGAGTATTAGAATGGTCTTTAAATGAGTTAGAATGCAAATGCAAATGTAAGATCTGTAGCCTGATGATTGTCCCAAAGGATGTGCATGGCTTGGGAGCAGCCATCTTTAAATTCCCAAGTCAAACATCTTAATTTATCCCTTTCATACTAATTAGTTTCTTTTCTTAGCCTAAACAGTTTGGTTTTTTCTGTTTTGTTTCGTGGTTGGGTGTTTTTATTCTGTTCTCGCCTTCATCCTTAATTATTCATGTTATATCTCACTTTGTTACACTATTTATTGCTCAACTTTAGTTTATTTCTCATTTGTCAACTGACGATGGATGATGTATTGATTAAATATGAATTTCAAAAACATCGTATGGATCATCAAAGCGATATATATATATATATATATAATTTAACAAGATGAAGTCGAGGTGAATATTCACCGATAATCACTGAGCCTGAGGCGAATAATCGTTTTAGTATAAATACACTGGTGATCATTTAAAAAATGAGAAACAAAAAAACATTTCAACGCGAAATCATCTTCATTTACAGTGGCAAAACGACTACTGGTAGTCATTTTGTCCGTCGAGGTGATTATCGGCCGATAATCCGAGATAGCGAGCCAATGAGAGCGCACGATTTTGTGTAATCACCTATGTATTTATACTATATATATATATGTATATATATATATATATATATACAAGTTAAGAAGGTCTCTCGAGCCAACAGCGCATCACTGCCCCCCAGGAGGATCACAAATGGATTCACAGTCCAAGCCTCGGCGAAATGCGATTAATTAACGAAGTTTGAAATGACCAAGGACGGACAACCCCTGGAAGACATTTTTCATTGGGAGAAAAACTTTTTATGCCCTGAGCGGGATTTGAACCCACGTCCCCCTGATTACCGGTTGGGTGTGATCACCACTACACTATCAGAGCAACCATGCTGGCTACATAGCCAATCTGGATAGTGAATGGGAATTACGTGGTCATCCCGGGCCCATGTTTTTCCCCAACTAGATGACGCTGGGGGGCAGTGATGCGCTGTTGGCTCGAGAGACCTTCTTAACTTGTATACAAATTGTCCTCTTCTCTCTCGTCCGCCTGTGAATCATCGTTCTGGTTGATCCAGCGTCATCTAGTTGGGGAAAAACATGGGCCCGGGATGACCACGTAATTCCCATTCACTATCCAGATTGGCCATGTAGCCAGCATGGTTGCTCTGATAGTGTAGTGGTGATCACACCCAACTGGTAATCAGGGGGACGTGGGTTCAAATCCCGCTCAGGGCATAAAAAGTTTTTCTCCCAATGAAAAATGTCTTCCAGGGGTTGTCCGTCCTTGGTCATTTCAAACTTCGTATATATACATATGTATATATATATATATATATATACATAGAATGTAAACACTCAGTGTACCTGAATAAGGCTGGTTTGGCCAGCCGAAATATAGTACATTAACTAAATCAAGGCTACGTTGTATGGGCTATTGCTCAAAAAATTTACTTCCTGTTTCATGTCCATTCCACAGTTCAAATATATGAAATTTCATAAATTCTAAATTCATGCCAATTGAACGATCAAAACATATAAGCGACATGGAGTTTGTGAAGCTTTCATATTGGTTAAAAAAAATTAACTGTTTTGTTTATAGTGAAAGTGCACTTAGCTATCAAGCTAGTAGTTCACAGGCACCTCACTTTTTAATAATGATCTGAAAGAAACAATTACAACTTAACATAAACATGATTAAGAACCCCAACTGGTAGTGGGCAACCAGTTGGCTATTTGCAAAGCGTGGTAGAGTTGAATCCGGTACAACCGGAAACAAAATCAAACCAGAAGTTAGAACGGGATTTGTGAACTGGAGGCAACCGCCAACCTCGTTCCCAGGGTCTCTCCTCTCTATCCTATTGTCATTGAAGCACAGAAGAGGTTGGGGCAACCAGTCATGCATGTCACGCAGTCGTGCGTCTAAACTATGGTACACAGACAGTATTGCTGAAGTAAAAAAGAAACGTCGCTGTTTAGAACGTCGCTGGCGTGCATCCAAATTGTGCATTCATCGACAATTATATGTTGAACAATGTCAAGCTGTTAATAGGATGCTACATGAGGCTAAAGTATCCTACTTTCCTTCTCTTATCTTGGAAAATTCATCAGATCAGAGAAAGCTTTTTAGCACAATAGACGCTATCCTGAAGCCTCGTCAACCCACGAGCTTGTCAATAGTTTTGCTGAATTCCTTTACAACAAGATTATGTTGATAAGAAAAACGCTGACTGACAGGTCTACCTCCCTTACATATACACTGGGTGATGAGGATCCTCTGACTAGAACTGAATTTCGCAGTTTCCGCATGGTGACGGCGGAAACAGTTTAATACTACGTCAACACTATCGGACGAAAATCATGCGAGCTTTATCCTATTCCAGCATCAGTCCTATGTACTAGCGGTAAAGATATACTTCTCCCAGTACTTACAGATATTGTTAACATACCTCTCCAATCTGGACACATGCCAACACAACTTAAACAAGCCATAGTGAAACCGAAGTTAAACAAGGATTCTCTTAGCCCTAGTAAATTCTCAAATTTTAGACCCATTTCGAACTTGAAGGCCATATCCAAGATCATTGAGAAGGCTGCTGCCTATCAAATAAATGATTATCTCACTGAAAATCACCTCAGTGAAACGTTCCAGTCTGCTTTCAAACGCTTCAATAGCACAGAAACGGCACTCTTGAAAGTACAAGATGATATCCTTCAAGCCATTGATAATCAGAAATGTGTTGCGCTCCTGTTATTAGACCTATCGGCTGCGTTCGACACAGTAGACCACTAGCTGCTGGTTGAACGAATCTCAAATCGGTTTGGTTTGAAAGGTCAGGTCCTCGCATGGATAAAATCGTATCTGGAAAACCGAACACAAGTAATAATGGTTGACGGGGTCAAGTCTGCTGAAAAAAACATCGTATGCGGAGTGCTTCAAGGGTCCGTACTTGACTCGTTGCTGTATGTGTTGTACACAGCACCAATCGCCGACATTATCAGGCGCTACGGTCTCGGATTTCATTTTTACGCAGATGACACTCAGTTATATTTGGCTTTTGAGCAAACTATTCTTGACCATCTGCTGTCTTAAGCATGAATTGAACATTGCGTTAAAGATATTGACACATGGATGCTATGCAATAAGCTGAAACTCAACGGCGAGAAGACGGAACTGGTGGTGCTGAGTACACAACATCGCCCACGTCCAGAAATCAACCATCGTCAAGTTTCCAACGAATGGATTCAGTCATCATCTACCTCAGCTAGAAATGTTGGTGTAATCTTTGATCAGCACATGTCTCTTGAGCAGCATGTTGTCAGCGTCTGTAAAGTATGCTTTTTCCATCTTCTCGTAAAATTTCAAAGATTCGAAACTACCTCTCGAAATCTGACACTGAAATTGTAGTACATGCTCTTATCATCTCAAGATTAGAAAATTGCAATTCCTTGCTATACGGACTTCCAAAGTTCCTTATGGATCGCATCCAAAATGTTCACTGCTCGATTAGTGACAAGAGAGACGGAATTCCAATACATCACTCCAATCCTCAAGCGACTGCATTGGTTGCCTGTCTCCAAAAGCACTGACTTCAAGATACCGCTAATCACATTTAAGGCCCTTAATGATCTTGCCTCTCAGTACATAACTGACATATTGCAAGCTTACT
>NC_090890.1:4812513-4815013 GCF_036669925.1 Montipora capricornis
AATAATAATAATAATAATAATTTATTTACTTATAACGCGCAAGTATCAATTTACATTTTCACCTGCGCGGAATTAAATTCATTAAAAAAGCTAATTACAAATATATAATATAACTAGTAACTAACAATAATTAATAACTAATTAACTAATAACAATTAAGATTATATGAATAACATAAAAAATAAAAACTGGCCTTAGTATCTAAAGAAGAATTGTATACGTCGTGTAAACAATTAAAATATTTAAGGAAATGCTTCTCTAAAAAGATACGTCTTAAGTGCTTTCTTAAAAGATGGTAAAAATACTGAACTTCTAATATTAAATGGTAGGTTATTCCATAATTTTGGAGCGGCGACTTGAAATGCGCGGTCTCCAAGAGTAGTATATGTTTTCACTTTTTCTATTTCTAATAATAAATTGTCACTATTTGACCTAAGGTTGTATTTTCCAGGCTTCTTAAATTTAATTAACTCTTTGATATAATTAGGGGCGTGCCCATGAACAGCCTTATACGTAATTAAAAGAATCTTAAATAATATGCGTTCACGAATAGGCAGCCAATGAAGTTTAAACAGTAAAGGTGTTATGTGACAGTATTTCCCGGCATTATATGCAAGCCTAGCTGCGGCATTCTGTACTCTTTGAATTTTTTGGATTTGATAATCAGGTAAACCTAGATATAGACTATTACAGTAGTCAATTCTACTGTAAATTAATGTATGGATAAGAATTTCTACCGATTCTTGTGATAAATATTTTCGTATTCTACGAAGATTATACAAATGATAAAATGCAATACTACAAGTCTTATTGATATGTGTGTTCATTGTTAAGGATGGGTCTAGCCACACCCCCAAGTTCTTGACTTCTTTGCTAGGCTTTATCAAGTCGTTACCAACACATAATGTGGACATGTTTATTTTCTGAAGTTGCTGCTTCGTGCCAATTAGTAGCAGCTCCGTCTTGTCAGTGTTAAGTTGTAGTTTGGACTCCTTCATCCATTTCTGTATATCTTTGATGCATCATTCCATAGCCGCTATGGCCTCATCCTCTCCA
Organism: Montipora capricornis; assembly: GCF_036669925.1. Classification (NCBI taxonomy): domain Eukaryota; kingdom Metazoa; phylum Cnidaria; class Anthozoa; order Scleractinia; family Acroporidae; genus Montipora; species Montipora capricornis. The sequence goes on from NC_090890.1 coordinate 4,813,570, forward strand.
CAATTGTCCTTGGGACTAAAAGATACCTAAGTTGAGTATCATCAGCATAGCACATAACAGATGGTAGGTGGGGTTTAATGATATCAGATAACTCTCCGGTATAAATTGTAAATAGCAGAGGACCAAGACAGCTCCCTTGTGCCAAACCGAACTGTAAGTCAAAAGAACGTGATTCAGCTCCATTAACGACGACTCGTTGAGATCTATTCTCTAGGTAGGATTCAAACCATCGTAAAGGTACATTTGTGATTCCACATCTAGTTTTTAGGCGATCAATCAACATTTTATGGTCTATAGTGTCGAATGCGGCACTCAAGTCTAATAGTACTAATAGAGTCACATGTTGTTTATTCATATTCATGAGGAGGTCATTTTTTACTTTCAGTACAAGAGTTTCTGTGCTGAAGTTCTGTGCTGAAGTTCTGTGCTGATTGTTGGTCTGGGTAGATGTTATGTTCGAGGAGATGATTTTGTATTTGATGACAAACAGCTGTCTCAGTTAGTTTTGACATTTTTGACGGGCAACTAACATGCATATCAGCCCCGGGCTTCTTCATTAATGGCGTAATTAGTGATTCTTTCCATACTCGAGGATTATAGCTAATTTTATTTGCAACTTGAAGAGCAACATTGTACAGTGATGTGTCAACAATTTGATCATAGTTAATTCATTGAAATGGTTATGAAACCCAACAAGTATTTTTGCTTCATGTTATGAAATAGTTTGAACAGTGCTCTTAAGGTTCAATTGATTTTGTTGATATTTGCACAGGGAGCCCACACAATCTGTTTGTGTAGCCGATTGTTATTTTACAGTAAATGTACTGGATTTACCGTTTGCTTCACCTATAGCGATATATCGTTAACTATGTATGTAAATCAATGATAAATAAACGTTGAATTACCTTACTTGTGGTTTATAGTCGTCCTTTTACCTCAAAAGCGGTTTTTTGAGCGATTTTGGATGAATTTGAGTTCGCCGTTGACCCATATATATGGAACAGTCAACGACTATAAACCACAGGTAAGGTAATTCAACGTTTATTTATCATTGATTTACATACATAGTTAACGATATATCGCTATAGGTGAAGCAAACGGTAAATCCAGTACATTTACTATAAAATAACAATCGGCTACACAAACAGATTGTGTGGGCTCCCTGTAATATTTGTTAGTTCTTACTTGTTATTCATGATGATTTCCGGTCAGCGGTCGTGACTGTATTCGGATCCCGTGATTGTTTACGTCATTAAGACTGAACACGTTTTCGCCATTTTCACCTTTTGACCACCATTGTAATCCTAATTGAACAGTTTAAATATAATTGAGTTCCTAAAGGATCTTGATATCAGCAGGCAAGTCAGAAATTTAAAGAAAACAACAAAACTTTTTGAGATTACAAGACATGTTTGGACAGAAACTTCTGTCATCTTCAGTTGGT
>NC_090890.1:4820013-4822513 GCF_036669925.1 Montipora capricornis
TGCGAACCCGTGCGAAGCGAAAACAAAAGATTGTGCATTGTCACAGTCAATTCAACATGATTGCTACAACATTGTTCTGGCTTTTGATAGTTTGAAGGTTTCATAACCAGTCCCTCGATTAACTATGATTTGATCACCTATTTTGTTTATAATATGGTTTAATTGCAAACATCTAAAATTGTATAGGACGTTTTCAACCAACCTTTACAGACACCAGTAACAATAGAGAAATGTACGACTTTTTTATTCTGGTGGACGAACAAAAGAAGTTAATGAGAGATCTTTTGTTTTCGTCCACCAGCATAGCGGCGATGACGTCACGTGAAAGCCTCCTACAACATGTGATTTAAATCGTTTATTGAAAGACTCTTGGTATCGGGCACAATTTTATTAGTTGGCAGACATTCCAACCTCTAAACCCCTAAAACCGGGACAGTCCCCAATTTTCCTAAAGTACTAGATTTGACAATTGTTTTGTTGCACAGACGTTAGTAATATAACAGAACAAAGTAATATAACATCTTCTCAACAAGTTGTTATCGAAAGGAACTAGAAAATCACCAAGAAATATATACGCGTGCCACGAAAACTAAATTGATCGAAGTTGGCAATTGCTTCAGATAATTAGAACTCCGATTTGATTAATTTGTACTGAGAAGCAAACGAAATTTATTCATATTTGTCATGTTAGCCATATTTAAAAATAACGGAAAACGGGACAATACACCATTTCGCCACTAAGCATTGTTTTCTCTTGGGACCATTTAAAGTCCCAAGAGAAACTGGAAACAAGTCTGGGGGGACAAACAAAGAGAATTATGGTATTTTCCGAGGTGGCCAACCGTACAAAAATAAAAACGGGACAACGGGACGACGTAGTCTAAACCCGGACAATCCCGGGTAAACGGGACGGTTGGAATGTTTGAGTTAGTGCATGAAGATCATATGCAATCTCCAAGACACAAGATGTCATAGATATTTGTTTGTGTCCATGAATCCACCGAATCCGATCGATTGAAGTGACATAACTGCACACTGTGGGCCTCTAGAATGCTAACTGAAGTCTTCTTGAACTTGATGAATACTTCCTCGAATAGAAGTAATGATAACAAATCGGCCAAAGCGATCAAATAACGGCGAAAAAACTCTACAATTCACCTGTAAATTCCGCGAAGGGAGGAAAAACAGCGATTCTCATCTGTTATTAAGACAGCCGCTGATTGGCTAGATTTCGATTTCTCATATAACGGGATTCCTGATCGGCAGTTTCGTGATGCGAGCCAACCATGGTACCAAAATTCTCGATGGCTTCAAGACTGACTGCTGCCCATTGATGGTTTACTTCAGCCTCGTTCAGCCTCATTAATCGCAAGAAGCGCGAGACTTGGGGCCAGGCGCGATAGCGCAAAGCCTGGCCAAAAATGGCAAAATGGTCCCTGATCATCGTGACGAAAGAAGACGCATTTTGTGAGCGAATACAGAATATCTTAGGTAGGAAATCAAGACACCATTCTTTTAAAGGCTTGGACAATCAATGGGACGTTCTATCCCGGAATTCTATAGTCCTGTTCCGAGACTCCCTCTTACCCCGCCCTGAAAATGGGCCTGGAACCCAGGCGGGAAAAGAGAGAGTCCTGTATTACTTGCAGGCGCATGCTCGGAATGAGCCAATCATATTGCATTAGATGTCAGATTGAATATGAAATAAAGGGAACCTTGAAACTCCGACAAAAACTCGTATTTGAAAATTACTGTGTGATTTGCAGTGTCAGGAAAGAAAACATCCAAATTATGCCCCGTCTTGACCAAACGAGGAGAAAAAACCCCGATCGCAGTGATGTTGGAAAATTATTGCCGAATAAATGTAACGACTGAGAGCGAAGATCGCAATAAATCGATGCAAAGGCTAAACTAGTAAATATAGCATAGGATTTCACTAAGCGACAAAACAGCTCGGAGTCAGAATTTCATATTATCTGCAGTACTTTACCTTAAACAATGAGTTTTAGAAGGAAAGTGCTTTTAAGTAGCAACAATAAAAGCAAGGTGACACAGACTTTTAAGTAGCACTTTTCATCCTTATTAATTAATTTGCACGAACAAATTTTGACCAGAAAAATAAAATCGTGACAATTAACGTCCGAATAATCGATGTATATGTATAAATTTAATAGGAACATTATTGCTTCATCATTGCCTTATCAACACAAACTGGTATGTAAAGAAACAGATAGTCCAGGTTGTGCTTCAATTTCGTTTAACTTTTTATCCAACTTTATCAGGAATAATGCTCAGTTATTCTTGTCATTTCGGCCATTTGAGGGTACGTGTGAAGCTGAGGCGCTAGTTGCTATGGAGAACCGCATCGCAGATGTTCGTTCATGGATGATTAATGAATGGTTGATGTTAAACGATGAGAAGACTGAGTTTCTGGTGATCGGAAAGAGAAAGCAGCTATCAAAAGTGTCTGTCAGTAGTATTAGGGTTGGCGATGTTGATG
>NC_090890.1:4827513-4835013 GCF_036669925.1 Montipora capricornis
AGACAACAACCCAGGCAAGGTAATGAAAAGTCTAAGAAAGAGAAGAAGTCAATTGAGTTCGTGTTATTGCCATGCTTTGAGGATGACGAGGTGGACGAACCAAACCATCTGAAGTAAGATTCTGTGATAATTTCTGGTATGAAAGAAAGGTGTATTTGAAGTGTGCCGGAGTCATAGGGCAAAGATTGAAGTCATCCTCGCACTTAGCTGGACAATTTTCAAAAGCAGTTTTCAAAAGAACGAGTCTCTGATTAGAGACACCTGAAAAAATTCATACGGCTCCAATGGGATTCGAACCCATAACATCTACGATGAGCTATGAAGCCACACACTTAGGAGCAGCTCATGTGTTCATGTGCACTTCAAATTACCAGACATCATCACAGAATCCCACTTCAGATGGTTTGGTTCGTCCACCTCATCATCCTCAAAGCATAGCAATAACGCGAACTCAATTGCCTTCTCTTTCTTAGACTTTTCATTACCTTGCCTGGGATGTTGATAGGTGACAGCAGCCGTTTTCGCAACCTTTCTTTTCTGTTAAGTCGTCTCCACAGATCAGATGGGGAGCTTTGCCGAAGCATGCTGTTAGCTCGTCTCAAAGATTCTTGCAGTGACGCAGAGGACGGGACTGAATCGGAACCACTCGTAGATGGGCCGAATCGCTCTAATATGGCCTGAGAGATAAAAGAAAGAATAAAGTTGCTTAACTAACGTCGGGGAAGAAAAATATCAACGGATCCGTGATTATTTCTTAATAGAAGTGCACTTAGGATTTGATCTACTTTAAAACATGTCAAGTGAAACAACATCAAAATAATAGCACTTTATTTAGCTGGCACTTACGGTTTTTCAATTCTCTTTTAAAAAGATAAGTACGCAATGCGTACATGTGTGAGCTTTACCATTTTCCCCAAAAGGTCAACTTTATTTGCATCTCATCCCATCAGCCTCCCAGATAGTTTAGCTTGCGTAAGCAAGATAATTTCCCGTTATGAACATCTCGAAATAAACAAAGAAGTAAAATTGCAATCGACTTCGTTTTAGGAATTAACAAAGCCAGATTATAGACAAATCCAAACACATTCAAAAGGTCTATATGCAATACAAGCCAAAAATGAAAGACGAGTTACCTCAGTGTCTCAAAGCAGAGTAAAACAAAACATTGTTTTTTCAAAAGCAGTAAATCGTGGACTAAAGTCATAGCAAACAGGCCTGAGCTGCTTGAGGCACGGTGAGCGCTAACCAGCGTTAACTATCATAGAAAAGTATAGGTTTCCATCCTTCTTAATCAGTGGTTTGCACTTAACATACTTGGTGCAACCGGCCCCAGAAGTGCAACAAGATGGACGACCCAGTTTCCACCTGCTAATTCTCAAGCCTCTTCTAACTCTTAAAGACCACGTCAGCCGTGTTAAAACAAACAAATAAATATTTCCGATGGCAACTTTGTGTGAGCAAAAGTCTAACGGAAAACAATTAATCCTGTAAGAGCGTTAGAAGCGGCATCGGAAAGACAAGCCCACACAAATGTTAATGATATCGAAATACTTGTGATGACTCAGTATTTGTTTCAAAAATTAGAGTTTTTTGATGTAGCATTGTGTTTTTGAGTCCATATAAATTTCATGAGCGAACTTATATATACTTTGGTCTAGGCTCACAAGAAAAGTAAAGAGAGACCTAATACATACAAAGTATGCAGTAATACAGTAAACATCTGCATATAAGAACACTTTTTTCAGGTTTAAGGCTGATCGTGTTCTTATTTGAGGGGTGCTTAGTGAGAAATCAGCCTGAAAGTGTTCTTAAAACGTTCTTAAAATTAGTTTCAGAAATACTTCAAATTATATACTACTAGAGGTTTAAGTAATGGTCCGGCTAAGAAGCAGGCAGCCCAGCGGCAAAAGTACTTAGAAGCTGCGAAATATTAATTTTTAATTTCACTCCAATCGAGGCATCTGATTGGCTAATATCGGAAAATGTCGAAAAAAGATGAGAAAAAAATGAAAAAAAAGCCTTTTTTGGATTTCTTCTTCCCCATGCCCTTGATCTCTGTCTCTCGGCCAAATTTGGGCATTGTTCTATGCGCCAATCAAATGGCGCATAGAATCTTGACGATATTTACAAACATAGTTTTTGAAGGCATAATGATTTGTTCTACGAAACAGAATCTAATTTTTTTAGACGGCAAGTCGATTACATTTTTCATTGAAATTCAAATTTCGCGCTTTTAGCTGCTTACACCAATGGGAACAGCCGAATTTAATTTGATTAAAAATGTTGGCACATTTTAACTAACCGACGCTATTGCCGCGGGCTATTGTTTTTCTGCCTGCTTTTTAGCCGGACCATTACTTAATTAATTAACAAATAAAGAAGCCTTGACTGTGCTCTGTTCTGTTGTAAAGCACGCAGGAAACGGCTAGAGCACGAAAGAAGTGTAGGGGGAAACACGAGCCGATAGGCGAGTGTTTCTCCCTACTTCTTGAGTGCTCTAGCCGCTTCCTAAGTGCTTTACAACAGAACAGAGCACAGTCAAGGCTTCTTTATTTGTTTTATGATAAAAACAAGTAATTTTCTTCAAAAATTCTACTTTATTTTCAAAGCGCGCGCTGCTTGTGGCGAACTGAGATGTCGTCAGCACAGTGCTTTATACTCTGATAAAGCACGCTACTTTGGACCAATCAGCGCGCTTGTAAGAATGTTTAAGATTATTTGATTGGTTAATGAAACAAAGGCTTGTCAAAACATCAATCAACTGGAAAATCACACAAAATTAGAATTTATGGAAAAACAAGTGCCTCAATGTTCGGTTTCAGTCCGTAAAAAACAGCAAAAAAGAGGATCTAAATGATTAAGTTCAGTGAAAACCGGCCGAATTGTTGCCCATGAAAACCTGCACGTTTCCGACATGACAACTGGAAAACAAACTCTTCATTGCTTGCGGCTGGAATCTGAAAACCTGTTGGGAATTTTGTAAATGAAGAACTCCAGCGTGCGGACTTTCTGAGCTTGAAAGAACTGCTGGACCGGGCGACGGTTGAGGTCTTCCATCCAAAGCACTTGACAGAATATCTGAGCAAGCCTTTAACTGACAGCTTCAATAATACCCAAGGTAAAATTCGGAAATTCATCTGCCATTTCTGCGAATGATGGCGTGGGCTTTCGTTTGTTCCGTGCTTTGTACTCTCATAAAGCACGCTGTTTAAACCAATGAGAGCGCGCGTTATATTGAAACTTTATTATAACATACAATGCTGTTTTGTAACAGATTTTATGGTTTGTAATGGTCCTGAACACCTTAGTACTTTGATATAAGTTACTGTACTGTATTGTTTCCTTATCCAAATACCCTTTCCCTTTGTATTAAGAACATGTTTTACTTATCAGGCTGAATTTGTTCTTATTTATAGGGTGCTTTATTGGCCAAATTTCAGCCTGATGTTCTTAATCCACTTGTTCTTATATGCGGGTGTTTACTGTATTACAAACGAAAAATGCTATGAAAATGTACATGGTAGGAGCATATGTGACCTAAGCTATTATAATAGTAATTCTCTTTCACAGAAGACAGTTTTGATATTTGTGCTGAAGCTGTTTGATATTAAGGTAATTCCTTAGTATTGCATTGCGCATCCCTACTGCGCACGATTTTCGTGCCCAAAAAGTGCACTATTCCCACAACCAGGGACGGCGTAAATGAAGCATTACTGCTTATGTAAATAAAAGCAGCTTTATTTTCAAAATAAAATTTTGTGTCTTTGAAGTAACCAAGACTTGATTCTGTATGAAGGTGATTCGAATTTTTTACGCGAAAACAGTAAAAATACCCCATTTTACGAGCCTGCTGACGCGTAAACAAGCACGGTGACCCCATTTTTTTATTGCATTTTTTTAATGTTCATATCATGAATGTAATTATGCCAAGTTTCCAAAAAAGTTTGACAGTAGAACAATTTCAAGGGAATTACCTTAAGCTTGGTGGGCATGTTTTAGAAGAGATTCTTTATTCATTTATGAAAACGAGGCCAGTCAATCTTTGTCGCTTGGCAAGTCGCAAATAAACCTGGCTGCTTTTGAGTAGACCTCTTCTAACTTATTGCACAACAATATAGGGAATCCACTCCATGCTGGAATGCAGTAGATATTATCCCGGTACATTTTTCTTAAAGTAGATTTTCTCAAGTACTAGGGACGGGAGGCGTGGCATTGTTTCCAGAGCTTCATCACCGTTTTACCTTCAGTCAGGTAAAAGCCGATCCGAATAAGAGAAAGGTCGCTTTTTCCATGAAATAATAAAAAAAATCCGTAGTGGAATTTGAAGCAATTCCCATTTACTGGAGGAGTTCACGCATTTTTTTATTTTTATTTTTTAATTTAAACATATTAACCATTGTTTGCCCCAAAAGCACCTTGGCTTATCAAGGGGGCTCACACATGTGTTAAAAAGCTATGAAACAATCGTACAGAGTGGGCCCAATATTTCCGTCCGAATTTTCTTTCTGAGAGTAACAAGCTAGTTGTCCTTGTTCACAAGGACGAGAACAGAACGCCGATTTTCTTTTTTGTAACACCGGTGTTAAAGATGTTGTTTTATGGATAAATAGATCAGTAGTTTATTGAGGCTTCAAAATTTCAGCCCAAAGCTGAATTTGATAAAACTTCACGGAAAATATTCAAATGCTAAAGCAATGTTTAAAGTGATTTATTTGAAACACGTAGAAAAAATTATTTTGAAGTGCGCTACTTTAGTACTTTAGTAGGTGGCTAGAAAGGCCAATAGAACTATCGGGCCAACTGGGAGCTGATCGTTATTTGGGTTCATCGACCCAAATACCGACCAGCTCCTAATTGGCTTGATAGCTCAATCGGTAAAGCACTGCACCGGCATCGAAGCGATTAGGGTTCGAGTCGAATTCAGGCCTTTCTCGATATTAAGTAGCGCTAAAAACTGCGAGGATCATACACTTCAAAATTCCTTTCAATCAGCAGTTCAAATAAATGAATTTCATGTATTAACATCACATACATATAGAGAGAGAGAGAGCAATTAAAATTAAAGCTCTTTGGTTCGGGTAAAAATCTGTGTAGTTTGGGATCAGAATTTTTAAAATTTTGCAGGACATCATGATCAGTATTAAAATACTGATGTCCTGCAAAATTTTAACATTATCGGATGCATTTTCAAGACGAAAATCACAATGGCCTATAGAAAATAAGCTTCAAATGCAGCCCTCCAAGTCTAACTTCATGTTTAATGGCTCTTCCTATTTGAATGATAAGAATATCGAACAACCCGCCAGATCATAAATTTGGGTTGCCAACTTCGCATGCAAGGAAAGTCATAATTATTAAAGAGCACTCCAAAAAAAAAAAAAAAAAAAATCAGCACGAGAAAGATCTCTAAGGCCATTGCTGTTTTCGGCTTTGTCTTTTGTTTGGTGATGGTGTTCTTTAAGGTTATTTGAAATGGAACGAAGAACAGTCTGTGATTTCCATAGCAAGGCAAACATGGGTCCTTTATCCTTGCTTTTCAACTCTTCAAAACGTAGTTCTTTATTCTCTTTTTACCACAATTGCTTGTAATCTCGCAATCTGATTGGCTAATTTGCCTTTGTCGATAAGAGTCTAGACAACGCTGCTCGCGTCATGCTTGCGTCAATTTGTCACGCAATGTAAGAGCCAATCAGGAACGCTCATTTTGGGAAATAAACCCAGCATATTGCGAGAAACTTATAGACAACGCTTGCTCTTTCTTTGAGTTATGATTTTGGTCACGCTCTGAAATAAAAACTTTCTTTGGCGTTGAGTATTGTGGTAAAAAACAAATCGAAAGTGGTTCATTTTTGTCTGTACTGTTATCGACAACAATATTCGTCATCTCAGTGGTCAACATTTGTTGTAGACTCACTCGGCTACGCCTCGTGAGTCCACAACATTTTGACCACTGTGATGACGAATATCGTTGTCGATAAGAGTACAGACAACACTGAACCACTTTCATTTGTTAAACAGCTTGCGTGGCAAGCAACTTACCTTTATCGCGAGTAAACGAAATACTACAATTGCTCGGCCTAGGCCCTCACACATCCCTCACAATGCTCGTACCAGTCTCCGACCGAGATAAAATAAAAAGAGCGGCTTGTGTACGGTTTCAGTAGCCTATAGAATCAGAGGAACTTGGTTTCCTAACGTACTTTTCTACCGATATTTATCTCCATTTATTAATCACCTTGTGCAGTCAATTTTGCAGGTGTTCGCTTTCTAACAGAGGGGACAAGTTCTCCAACCCACTTTATGTTAAGGGTACGGGTTGCTTTTTGAAGGTTCCATGCAAATTTTAAATATGCGACGTCCAGGTTCATTATATATTATTAATATCAAGCTAGTTCCGAGGAGGTCCTTCGGTAATATGGTTAAATCTACGTTTTCAGCATTCACAACAGACGATGGGTTTAAATTTTCAATTAACCTTCTTGCTGAATCTTCGTCTTCCGGGCGCAAAATTCACGTAACCGGCAAGAAGCATACGGTGTTTAAGTGCGCCCACGATCCCATGAAGCCGCTGAAACAATATGGCGCCTGGTAAACGTGATTTGCCAGCTGGCTACCAAGTCCGAAAATCTAGTCGCCAGCACTCAATTTTTGGTCGCATTGGCAACCAGTGATTCGCTGGTTACGATAAATAATACAGCTGTATCATGAATCAGCACACATGAATGTCTGAGGGTTCAAATGAAAAACTTAGTTGGGAATGCCAAATTAAAATAATTTGCAAGAAATCTAGTGCGGGCATAGGAGCTGTGAGTCGTATCAAGGCTATTGTTCCTACGGTAATACTGGAAAAGGTTCACAAGAGCCTTGTACAGCCCTACTTCGAATATTGTTCCCCCCACCCACTTGTGGAACAATTCTGACAAACTCGTAAAAGATAAACAAGAATTGGGTTCATTGCGCACTTAAAACTGATCACCAACCCGGTACTTTTCAGTACGCTTGCGCACGTTGCAAAACTTGTCCTTTCATTCTCAACACTGACAGGATATCGGGACCTAAACGATCCATTCAGATCACTGATCGCTTCTCGTGTACCTCCGCTAATGTTATTTATTGCATTACCTGTACCGCTGGCAAGAAGCTATACATTGGCGAAACAAGAAGACGACTAGGCGACCGTTTTCGCGAACACCTCCGCGATGTTGAGAAGGATGACAAAGACGCATCCAAACCAGTAGCCCGACAAATCAACCTTCCACAACATTATCCATCACACATGGCCATGTGTGGCCTTTCATTGCTCAATGGCGGCACGGAAAGCTGCAAAAATCTGGAACAAAGATTCCTTTCTTAAATCGGCACCCCCAATCTCAACGGTATAAACGAACGTTTCTCATTTAAATAATTTATTTAGGTTTACCCTTTTTTCTACATTTCTTTGTTTATCTCCTTTTACGTACACAGATTTCAACCAATAGCTTAACTCCATCCTTCCCTTTA
>NC_090890.1:4842513-4850013 GCF_036669925.1 Montipora capricornis
TGATTCTGAACACTTCGCGCATTTCACACAACGTGACCAACATGGAATAATCGCAAAGCACTTAACCTACTGCGACGTTTCCGTTGCAGCACCAGCAGCAGTCGTAGCTTCTTAAAATCCCTTATTTCTCCTTCACGACAACTCAAAGCACCAACGTCGACGGACGCCTTTTCATGCACTTTGCACCCTTTGACTAAGGCAGAATTTCACTTGAGCTCTTCACCATCATGTCCTGTGTACATCCCTGAATGGACAAGGGCAAAACTTCGTTGACAATCTGTTTTCCCACTTTTTTAGTGACATTGCATCACCGTCTCTAAAGGATGTGGACACATCTCTCTTTCCGTCTGCTTGGTCCTTTCCTTTCAACTTGTTGGACCAGTCTGTCTCGCGTTGCTTCTCTGGAAACGTCAACGATCTCTCTTCTCAGTTCCGAAGTTTGGTTCGCACTTGTCGTCCAACCATTACAGAATAAGTTGTAGCACCAGTATTAACTTGTGGGGTAGATCTGTATGTAGTCAACGACGAAATTAGTTCTGAACGCCAATTGTTCTTCTCCCGACGTGCAACCTGCAAACATTCAAGCAATGAACGATTCTGGCATTCACCCTCATCGTTATCTTGTGGCACAACGGCGTAGTCCTGCGATGTTCAATTATCATGCATACGAAGAAACGACTGGAATTCTTCTAATATGGGCCATGGTCCGTTTTCTGTTCGCAAAGAAAACTTCACACCAAATCGGCCAAATATAGGTGAAATTTCTTCAATGAGTCGTATTCCTCACCAAGGTCAGTTTGTCTCAAAGAGCTCAGTCTCGATATTGCGTCTGGGCTATTTGTCTTTCCCGGATGGTATACCTCTATGAAATCATAGATCTGTACAGCCACCTCACAATTCGCGCGCAAGGCCTTGATACGCCCTTGTGAATACGCTCCATGGGCTTGTGATCTGTCTCCAACTCAAAGTTCTGATCGGACACATACATGTGGAACCTTTCGCACGCTCAGACTAAAGCCAAAGCCTCTTTCTCTGTCTGACTATAGCGCCTATCTATGTTCGTCAAGCTCTTTGACGCATATGACTCTCCATACACTTCCCTGTCGTTGGGTAAGCACTGCTCCTAGACAAACCGGCGAAGCATCAGCTAAAATGCCGGTTCTACAGCGAACTCAGTAATAAGCAAGAGTTTCTGCCCGAGTAATCAAACGCTTCAGCCCGATACACGCTCTGCTGATCAGCGGGGCGTTTCTCGAAAGACCCGGTAACTTATCGGGCTTGAAAAGCAATTCTTGAAACTATGATCTGCTTGCCGTGAAAAATTGCTCTTTTAATGTGTTTCAGATGTACGGAAAGACAAAATAACTGCCAAGCTTCAAAGCTTGAAACGTGTTCTTATGATATAATTTTTATATCACCCGAAAAAGGTCGGGACGTTCGAGAAACGGGCCCCCGCACCCCATTTGAACGGGACTCATTTTCTGGTCTAACCCTCAATAGGTATTGCTATCGATGCCACGTCGGGCATGAACTTTGCAGAGTACTGAACTAACCAAATAGACAATCGAACTTCGCTTGCGTCTTCCGGAGGTCTTGTGTCTATGATAGCGGCGATTTTCTCTTCACTTGGACTTGAAAGGTTATGACCGAAAACCTTGAGCACTGTCAGTCAAAATACACACTTGTCTCCATTGACATTCATCCCAACTTCACTTAACCTATCAAGCACCGCAAACAAACGCCAATCACGCTCCTTTGTTCCCTTGCCGAAAACAACAAGATCGTCTGCAATGTTTGCAACATCTTCACAACAACTCAACACATCACTGATTATCTACTGATATTTTTTTTCTGGTGCCCATACGACACCAAACAACAACCGCTTGTACCGATGTTGCAAACGTGTTTATATGCCGACTTTCGTGGCAGAGCAAAATCTGGTGTAAACCCCATTTGAGGACAGCCTTACTGAACATAGCACTGCCATTCAGGTCGTGTAGAAGCTCTTCCACTGTTAGAATCCGGTGACATTCTCGAATGATTGCTTCATAAAAACGTACATAAAAACGCAGACTTTCACATCTCCATCACTCTTGGGTACAACAACTAGAGGGAATATCCATCCTGATGGCCCCTCTAGTACTTCCTCAATGATGCCAAGCTCCAACAGTTAGTCAAGTGTCTTGTTGACTTTCTCTTGCAGCCCGTACGGAATCCTGCGTACGTGCTAAGCTACTGGCTTCACTGAATCATCAACGTGCAGTTTCAACTCATACATGTACTCTTTTTTAACAGCCCAACGCCGTTGAACAAATCACTTTATTAAAAACTGGATCATTGGATAATGCAATTCGAGAGTTTTGATTGGCTAAGCCATCATGGGTTATGAGCCCTTATACCACTATCTACAAACACGGCAAGCATACGCGTGATTTTTTGGGCCTTTTTATTTTTATTGTAGTCTAGTTTTCTATATTTTGGGGGCGTTTTTAATAAAACAATTATTCCACTCGCGCTTGTTGGATATGAGATGATTATAGCCAACTCGGCGCTACGCGCCTCGTTGGCTATCTATCATCTCATATCCAACGCGCGCTCATGGAATAATCGTTGAATATCTCTCGCAGATATCACTGTCTATTTCCCCGCTATTTCCACTATTTGCTTGAACAGGACCAATGCGCAATATATCGAGCTCTACTGCCGTTTCACGACCCGAAGTGTACGACCGACGCCCTCAACAACCACAAAATCAACCTTGTATCCAGTTTCACCACCAGCTACCATAACATCCGCTGTAAAAGTTTTTAAGGGTTGGAAAAGGTTCTTTGCCCCCATAAGCGTATAGGGTTTTAGCCGACTTACGAGACTCGCACCTGATTCCTAGTTTACTTTAGTTTAGTTGATTTCTGTGTAAGAAAATTGCAGGTCAGTTACTGGGCCATTATGTTTATTGATCGCCTGGTCACAGCGCCTTTCTGCCGAAAACGCATACTCTCACCTTAGCTGAAGAGGTCCACTGTGTTCTTGACGAACGTTTTCACTGATAACTTAATTAATTTTGCTTCTCTTGGCTTTCCATGGTTACCTTGAAATCGGCCACCTGCAATGATTTTACATCCCCTAACCACACCCTTGCAAGCCCCGACTAGGAAATCTCCGACCACTAACGGCAGATCCTCTCAATTCTCCACCGCCTCGCCGCACAACCTGGGGACACCTAACTTTAAAATGTCTAATACTGCCACATTTCCGACATGTTTCCCCACGTACAACACGCCTCGTCTCTGCTGAAATGACCATCCTTACCACCGACAAAATATATTTTGCTTCTAGTTGAACGCTTGCCTCCCGCCACCAATTACATTAACTTGGTCAGCACCCGCGTTTGACACCATCACGCAGTCCTCAACAAATCTTCCAGCGTCACCATGTTCACTCCCCTTCTAGAACTTGTGACGCATATGACTTAAATAGCATTTGTCAACGACTTCATCGCGAACATAGTAGTCTTCTCATATAGTATCACAGCAAACTGCCCGCTGACGAAGCCGACTGACAAACTGATCCAAGGTTTCAGTGCTCTCCTATGCTATTTGCAGGAACAAGTGCCTCTCGAATCGGACGTTGGCCTTCGGGATGAAATATACATATCCACTACCATACCTGCTAACACACTTGACAGACAGAGTCATGAATAAATTGACTTTAGCCTTTCATACGTTTGAAAAATACACTTAATAATCATTCCCGAGCTAGGGGCCACTCTACAGCTAAGGATCATAACATTTTTTCCGTATGCTCGACACTACAGTGTCCTTTCGAGTAATTATTTATATTCACATTTTGTTTATGGTTTTCTTGTCCATAATTTCTGAGGAAAAATAAAATGCTCAGTTGTCGTTGATCACTACAAAAGCTGGTGACACTAAAAAACAGAGAACATTAATTAATGCCTCTGCATTCTCATACGTATACATATAACAGGCTAATTATGCCATGATCTATCATTTTAACAAGAATTCACATCATACTGATTTCTTACAAAGTAAGTGTACCTTCACATTTGATCACTCGCTGTTCAACATCGGACTGCAATCTCTGTTGCTCTGTCTTCCATCTCTTGTGATCAGACTCTAATCTCTGCAGCTCATTCCCCAATCTCTTTTGACCAGTCTTCAATCTCTGCTGCCCAGTCTCCAATTTCGCTAACCTTTGCGTAATCTCAGAGCGAAATATCTGTAGCTGCTGTTGAACTTTGTCCTTTTCTTCTTTCAGTTCTTCTGGCCAATTCTTGATTTTACTTTCAAGTGAATAAACATTTTGATGAACAAGTTGTAAGAGTGCTTGGTCCACAGGGGAGTTCATACAGAGTTGCGTCCCTGCAAACAAGTCACTTAAAAGTTCAAAATTCAATCTATACATTTTTATTTAGGGATGTGGCAAGAAAGTGAATAATCATAAAGTGCTGGATGAGCTCTGCTGCAATGCACAAAACCCACAATCCAAACGAAAAAAAGAACAAACAAAAGGCCTACCTAATAAATTACATATCATTTCTCCTTACTAAACATACAGTATCATGCAAAAAGCAGTCACCTTTATTTTGCCAGTCCTTAAGCTCTCCAACAATCTTTCCTTCCTCTGAAGAAGGGAAAGCCATGGCCTTCACCAAGTCTTCCATCTCGGCAAAGCTGTGTTGAAACTTGGCTTCATTCCAATTACTGAAGACACAGTGTGCCCAGTCATTCCTTTCGTTTCGAACACTATTTGCAGCAGCCTGCACGGTAGCCAAAAACACAGGAACCCTACCCAACAACAACAACACGGCTGATGCATCTACGTGATCATCAAATGCACTGAAACGTACCATGTAACTTTCAAGAAACAATTTTGCAAAGTCAGTGTGCTTAAGAACCTGACAGTTAAAGTTGCAATAACCATATTTCCCACCACGAAGCCGGGGAAGGGCATCGTTGTTATTGATGTTTTCATATTTCAGCAATTTATGCCATTTCTCAAGACGACAAGTAGCACTTTGCGAGTCAATATTATGGCTTGTTTTGAGTGTGTTGTACGCTGTAATAACTTCTTGCTCTACCAAAGGTCTAACATGTGGTATAAGGATCTTGTTAAGGGCTATTCCAAACACGAGCCAGCGTTTTTGATTGTCTGTCACACCAAGGTGAAAAACTCTACAAAGAAAAGAGTTAGAAACAGAAATCCTGTGAGATTAAAAGCCAAACATGCTCTTAACACAATATTTGTTGCTGTTAAATCAAGAACCAAAACCACAAGCTAATTACAGGTTTGAAGGACAAGGTACTCTATTTTCCTTATTTCTGATTCCTTTCTTGGAATCTTGAAAACCTACCATCACCTTAAATTAAGACAAGTTCAAATAATGCCCAGGGTTCTAGACAATTTCAGCACTAGACAGTAGAGCAAGATAAATAAATAATGAACTTCTAGATATTGCATCAAATTACAATCAAGACATATGTTGCATCTGTCGTGCCACACAGCATAATTTTTTATGGAATTGAAAATATTTTGTTTTGTAAGATTAAAGTTATGCACAAAAATCCTTTAACATTCTGAGACTTGCACTGAATTAGTCCCTGTGCTTGGCTTCAGATGGCTCTGATTGCACACTTCTGGCTAAATTTTCTCAAAAACAAGTCAATTAAGAAATTCAATGTGTTTATTAAAACAACCATTATATTTAGATTCTAATTATTACAAAGTATTATTGTTAAGTTATGACACAAGACACAAACTTCTACAGAAGCTAACTGTAAATGTACAAACCTCAACTTACACAGTCTAGAAGATGCTTTTGTCAAATTACATAACATCTATACGTTCTCATACAACAGGCAATAAGTCTGTTGTTCTCGAAAAACAAAGACCAACACACGGAGGGTCTAAGATTAGTATTGACTTTCCAGGTGTTGAGTTTTCACTCACGTTTTACGAGGAAAAGTCTGAGTTGAAATTCCAGCTCCATTTTTTTTTTCGTTCTACGACAAAGCGCAGTTAGGTCCCACCACTAATGGTATGGTGTAGTGGCGCATCAAGCGAAGTTTCCGCAGCCGAAAGCAAATAAAATTGATTTCGATAGCACTTATCCACTGGATAGTAATTTATCCAGTGGATAGCACCATTCCGCACCCTTTCAACAACTGGGGCCTAGCTGATGTGTCCTTGCATGAATGAGACCCATGTAGCAAATTATTGCAAGTATAAGTTAAGTAGAGAGACATGAAAAAAAAATCCTGGTTTTCCAAAGTACCTAAGCGACTCTAACAAAATGTTAGCAGCCCCATATAGCCAGAGTAGTGAGTTTAAATTTTGGGCAGAATATGCAGGACAGCAATGTGTTGCAATGAGTTTGTGTTCTTTGATTTACAGTAACAAACAAGAAATCAGCCCTTCAAATATTTTATACAAACAATGAGTATTGAAATCAGTTGTATTCTAGATTGTCACCATTTGCCAGATAGGAATTTTTAACGTAGACAGAATTGCCAACAAGATGAAATGTGTTTGACACTGAGAATAAAAAAATTAGAATGCTGGGAAAGCTACTCTGCTACTGTTCACCGAGAAACTGCCATAGAGGGATATCAGTGCTGTACCGCTTTACAAGGAGCATTTGAGTCACTGATATTTGAAAACTATATGGAGTTCATACTAACGGTTGAGTCAGTATTTGTATGAGCATCTATTGTAATTATGGTAATGTGGGGTTCAAAATATTTGATTCTCATGCAAGAGACTTGTCTGGTAGAGGTCAACCTCAAAGTAAAAATGCTTCCTGAAGTATTGTCACTTGATAGTTTAAATAATTAATACTCTATTTTCAGAATATACATAACAATAATATATTTGAAATGAAAGGAGCACACCAGGGATTGCCGATCAGAAGGTGCTCCCTGGTTAAATGATGCTCGTTATTATTATTATTATTATTATTATTATTATTATTATTATTATTATTTGCTACTCTATATAAATGAAGCCATGTAATTACTCGAATTGCAACTGCACAAGACTTTATGATCAAAACCAGTTATCATCATCTAATAATTTAGAAAATGTAATTGAGAGTGAAGGATGGCTAAATGATTCCGCGCCCGAAAAATAAAGCCTCGCTTAAGTTTAGGCGAGTTAACCTACAATCCTAGACAAAAAAATTTGGGAAGGTTAGCACTTTTGAAGTCTTCATTGCTTCTCTCCCCTCCCCCCTCCAAAACTGAATGGTCCAACATTGAATAGGGGGGAGAAGGGTTATGTAAGAGAAAGTGAAACTATTTCTTTTGAGCTTTAACAGAAGCAGGTTGAAATAAAGCTCTGGTGTGGTTCATTTACATATTAACCTTCCCAACTACTTTTTGATTGTAGGTTGAGCTTGCAATCCAATCGAAAACCAGTACCTGGTCAGCGGTCAACTTACAAAAAACAGCTGACCTCAGTGAGCTCTAAGCTTGAGCCTGC
>NC_090890.1:4852513-4860013 GCF_036669925.1 Montipora capricornis
TCACGAATGAAAGGTTAGTTTCTAAAGAAACTGTGGCTGCGCATCGGTGGGGAATTGAAACACTAAAATTTGGTAACAAACAAGCTGGTAAGGGTAAAATTTCCACCATGAAGAGATATTTTAATGAAGCTAAAGTTTCAAGCATTAGCCTTACATCAGAGCAAAACTTTTTATCAGCCTACTTACCCAGAGGAAGGTGCAGACGCCATCCTAGCAAATAATAAGGAAAAACAGTTACTCGTCCATCTCATCAAAATGACTCCAGTTATCACACCTGAGAAGAATGAAAACATACAAAGAAACTAATAATTTAACACAGCTCAAAATTTCAAATAAAACCCTTTCTGCTATAAAGTGTTGCTACCTATTTTCAGAAAATTAATTATCACTTGGACAAAATACTGTACTTTCATCCAAATTAAGAAGATAGATTCCTTGAAGGGGCTGTAGTTGGCTGTAAGCACTCATTGTAAAAGTCTCTTAACTATCCACGGTAAAAAATAATCTAAAAGTAGTCAACAACAAATTAAGGAGAAAGGAACAAAAATAGAAGGAATAAGTAAATGCTTATGTTGTAACCCTGATTGGAAGGTACTGGAAAGTAATAATTGCTTTTGGAAATAACAATTGGATTCTAAGCAACAATGAAGTTCTACCTTAGTTAGCCAGTGATCACTTACAAAAGCCTCTTGGACAAAAGAATACCTACTTTTAAATTCCAAGAAACTCTTTGAGAAATTAACCGTTAACCTATTGACAAGTTTCCTCAAGAAAGATCTATCAATTTAGTGAGTAACAGTTTTTCAATTGTCATAACTAGATTTTCAAGCTGACCCTTTGGAAACTTAAATAAAACCAATCACCACCTCACTTCTGGATTTACCATATTTTCTCGATTAAACGCCCCCGGTGTTCACTTAAAAATCTGCAGTTATTACCAGGCATTTTTTTGAGGCCGGCGTTTAATCAGGGTCTGGCATTTATTAATGAAATGCAATTTTCTGCAATTTTTACTGATCCTTGGAAACTAAGGGCAGTTTGTCAGTGCTGGACAATTTCTCCCTGGATTACCCAAAATTACAGTATTATGGTACCGTACATGTGGCACGTGTACCATGTTGCAATCAAGATCTGTATTACTAACAAAACAGCACATAAACAATATATGAATGATGTAGGACAAGTAGTAAATGAAATGAGTGCAAAGTTTTAAGTCTATAAACGGCAATGTCGCCAACGTCCTCCTTGTTTGTATCAGCCAATGTGTGCAAATTAAATATTTAAGTTTTAATTACAGGTACATGCTAATCTTCGTAAACCACAATTTAATTAAGTTCTTCTTTGTAGATATCTGGCTCCAAATTTGCAAAGGGGTCATTTTCATTTACAGGAGTGCATTGTTCCAGCGCTTTGAAAAAATGCTGAGGCCCTTTCTGTAAACTCCTGCTTTCCATCACTTATTATGTCATATGGGAGACTTTCCCAGGCTGATAAAATTCTTTTGACACAGCTGCACCTTGAAGGTGCCTTAATTCGACCAGCTGGAGTTATTTCGTGCTCTGTTTCTGCCATCCAGTTATCACATGCTTCCCTTATGAATTAAAAAAAAAAAATCTGATCCCATGCAGACATACCTTTTAGGGGAAAGTTACTTATCTGAGCTTAACTTTGTAGGCGACCTGGCAGAAAAGGTAACTAAGGCAGTCCAGTCCAAAAAGAACTCAAACCCCAACAAATCCAAGAATCCATACAAACAGGCCAGAACGAATTCACTCAAATAATTGTCTGGCTCTACCAAGTCCAGGAACCTTTCTTCCCATGAGCACCAGCCTTTTCAGAAGGCTCCCTTCCGGGAAACAGGGAACCGGCAAGGGATTATCCAGATCATTGAATCCCGTTACAAGAATTTCAGGAAGAAAACTTCAACTCAAACGGCCCCCAACAAACCAACTCAGGTTCCAAGGTAAGTGCTGTAGATATGATTTTCCTTTTATTCAACCCTGAATACTTATAGATCTGCAATAAGTTCTACCATACCTCAAGTGGAAGGGTGCCCAGTAGGCCAACACCCTTTGGTATGCAAGTTTATGAAAGGGGTCTTCAACTCACGCCCTCCTCAACCCAAGTACTCTGGGACTTGGGATGTTGGTTTAGTCACAATGTATTTGTAGGGTCTTCCCTCAGATAGCGATCTCACAGTCAGTTTTCTTACAAAGAAATGTGCGATGCTTTTAGCCCTCTCGGCTTCCAAGAGACAATCTGACCTTTGGGCTATTGACCTCAGATTAAAGAAATGTATCCCTGAAGGGGTTTCTTTTCAGTTGGCAGCCTTGACAAAGACTAGAACTGCCACTAAATCTATGGAGTTCTTTTTCCCTTAGTTCCCTGTAACATGCCTGGATTCTTATGTGGAAAGAACTTCAGCCTGGCAAGTAGTTGGAAATGGACCCCAACCATTATTTTTAGCCATTCAAGCCCCCCATAAAGCTGTGTCTTCAGCTACCATTGGGAGGTGGTTGAAGGACATAATGAAAGAGGCGGGTATTGATGTTGACACCTTCAAAGCTCATTCAAATCGAGGAGCAGCCAGCTCAGCTGCCAGGGACAGAGGTGTCTCTGTCCAGGACATCTTACAAACAGCTGATTGGACAAGGGAAACAACATTCAGTCGTTTCTACTAACACCCCAAAATATTTCAATTCTTTTGGCAAAGCAGTCCTTAATGGTGAAAGCATTCTTTAATTTAACGGACCAATTAGTGAATTCAGAGTGCTATGTACCAGGCTACATAGTAGCTGATGAACAATCAGAATTCTATTAAGGTTGCACGAAGAATTCACTAATTCCCACCTCTCCCTCCTCTCTAGGAAGACTGCTTCACCCTGACCTTCCTGTCCTGATTTCCCTTTCAGGCAATTCAGGAGATGGACGCTGATACTTTTCTGTTTCATGTCACAGACGTTTGTTAATCATGTGATGATGTATTCACTGTTATCTTCTTGGAAACAGTTCATTAAATCATGCTTAGTCCTTTATTTGTTTGGTTGCTGTTATTGTTTTTTATTATGTAGCACTCAATATGGCCGACGTGCTTAGATTGCCGTATGGCCCTTTGGGATCGTACTCCTTATTTGGATCAGACACTTTCCTTTTTAAGAAGTGCTTTAAAAGCGCTTTGTTTCATATTAATATTGTGGCCAGACCAATTAGTGAATTCTTCGTGCAACCTTGATAGAATTCTGATTGTTCATCAGCTACTATGTAGCCTGGTACCCTGGTGTGGTCACGTATACAACGCAAGGATCTGCTCGGTTTGCTTTTTTGTTAAACATTTGGGCTATATCCTGTATATTGTAATACGCTATTATACGAATGGAAAATCCAGGAACCAAGGAAACATCAATTTGATTGCTGTGTGCGGGGGTATCACGTTACCGAAAAACACTGGAAAGATATCGCGATCAGTAAAGGTCTTACTGTATGCTATGAAGAAAACAACAAGTACAACCCATGTGCAATGGCTGTTTATCGTGAGCATGGACCTGGTAACAAAAGGATAAATGTCGGGCATATACCTATCGAGCTGTCATCGACCTCTTGCTTCTTCGTCAAACATGGAGGGAATATAATTTCTCACACACTGAATGCCATTCGTCTGCCACACAAGAAACAGACTAGCAGGACACGTGATACCCTAACTCAGGCCCAGGCCCCCTTCAGTGTGTGAGAACCTCATTTCCTGCCCCTTTTTCGCAAGCTCAGCCGGCAGTAAAACCATATCACCTAAAGTGAGACAAAAACTATCGAGCGAGCAATTTGGAACAAGGTGGCCTTGAAGTCCCTATTACAGTGCAATGTATGATTTCCTCCCCGAAAGGACATCACATGAAGAGACTGAAACAACCTTTTAAACAAACGCTGGAGGGATCCTTGCGATTCAAACAACAGTGAGCACTACAACACAAGAAAGTGCGTCAATAATACAACATGAACACGGATACATTACTATATTTTATTTCGCTGTGCAGCAACTATGCCAGTTATGTTACCCCGGTATTTTTCCTTTGAACGTTTATTAAAATACCAAAACAGCATACTGTACTGTCTAAACAGTGCCATTCAAGAGGTTACTATTTACCTTTAACCAGGACCTGGATCAAACACCGAGGCCCCGATTAAACGCCCCCAACGTTTATTCAAAAATCGGCAGTTTTGACCCAGTGTTATTTTTGAGGCCAGCGTTTAATCTGGGTCTGGCGTTTAATTGAGAAAATACGGTATCTGGACCTCAACCCACCCACCCCCCTTCCAAATCTGCATTAAAATTGAGTATAACTGGATACCTATTTTAGGGGCCAAAAAATGCATCAAACTTCAAACATGTCATTGTGAGTCATGGCAGGATACCAAAAATATGCTTTGTATTGAGAATATTTCACAACACAATTAATTTTCAAATAAATTTTTAAAACAAATGTTATGTAGTCCTGCACCTAGATATTTACAGCATCTATTCTAATTGTAATAAAAAAATAATTCCTGGGTTGCCTATGGGCCAAACCCAGTCGAGGTCTACGTTTAGTTTGTTTGTTTTTTTTTTTTTTTTTTTAGTTTTTTTTTTTTTATTTTTTTTCCGTTGTCGGTTTTAAAAGTCTTGCCTGTCACTCCCTGGTAAGTAGTGTCTTGTGTATAGAGCCTTCTGCCCATATTTTCTTAGGATCGAGAGGGTAGTGGAACTGCGTAGATTTCTCTTGTGGACACAGTAGAATCATTAACTTAGCCTGCAATGGCGTCGAAAGTCATGCAACGCGAATGGCGTTTTTAGTGGCTCCTTAAACAAAATATTTATGGAGCTCAATAATGGAAAGTCAGTTGGATAAACTAGGCATGAATCTCAAAAGCGGACAAGTACTGGACTTCGACAACAATCTATCGCCTGTCGAGACGAAATCAAAGTGAGCAGTATTTACCTGAAGTACATGGTAATTTGACACAATTGAGTTTCTTGTCTTCACGCACGCAATCAAATAGGAAGAGGTTTCGCCTCTAAGAGCAAATATGTTGTTTGTTTCAATAAATTTTCGCTGGAAAAGGATTCTGTGGTATTTTCTGCCTTGTGAATTATAATATCATGTTGTGTATTGAATTTTCGGAGGTTAAGGTTCAAATGTGATATGGGAGAAGTTTTTTAGTATTGCTCTGTAAGCAGGAAGGGTTCACAGGCCTGTTGGAAGCGTGCTTGAGTTTCAACAAAATGAGGCCCAAAATCAGTGAAAACTTGTGACGCAGATGAATAATAAAGTAGCTGCTATTTCCAAAATGATGGAATACCTGGTGATAAATAACGTCGTACACGTCTTGGAGAGTAAATTTTGACTTTGCATAAACAAGAGTTGGGCGATTGTGATCTTGTTTTGGACTTCGCTCATTTCATTGTCAAACTTTATAACACTTGACAGAAAAAGAAACTTACAAAAACCCGGTATCTTGCCATCATTTGACACAGATGCTTCACTGTTTGGCGAGTAAACATGCCGCCGGTAACTTAATCACGGCGCCCGCTGAATTCCGGCCATGTCACTTTGGATTTGCAATTTACTTGAACGTAGCAAAAATCTCCCAAAATGTTTGTCGCTGATCGTAACTTTTTATATTCTATAGATCGTTTTCACGTGACGTCATCACCTTCCAAAATCTAAAACTAAAGATCCACCAACGTTTTTATCCTCATCAGGCATAAGAGGTGGCATATCTATATCTGATGACAATTTCACAGCTCAATAGCGTGCTTCGTTTGGAAACCAGAGCATTTTGAATTTCCGGATTATGTAGGTGCGTGACACAAAGTACGATCAAGTTTGTTGAAAAATATATACTTATCTCATGATTTTTGAGCCCTTTTAGAAGTTAGAGCCTTAGGAAAAGTGCTTACGTAAATGCTTGTTTTTTCAGTAGTGATAATTAGTCGCCTAGATAGCCAAAGTCAGTTCCAGATGTTTATCACTATTTTCGGCCTGCGAAACATTCGACCGAAAATCTGAAGTTTGGGGAAACGCCGAGGCCAAAACTTGGACAAGTGTCTTATTTCTTTATCTTCTATACGATAACAATTTTTAGCGTTTTGCACTGGATAGTTTTTGATTTATTTTTTTTATTGCGTGTACAGTGAAAACGATCTCTATCAAGGTTCAAAATTAATGTTGTTTCTACAGAAGTCGTACGTTTCTCTATTGTTATTGGTGTCTCTAGAGATTGGTTGAAAACGTCCTATATGATGGCTTGTCATATATTGTCTCTTGCGAACGTTGGTTGGAAATGGTTGAGAAATCTTTTCAATTTGTTTTCGATTCATTGTCTTTTGATAATACCGGCTTTAGTTTGTATTTGTTTTTTGGCGTGTTTTGTCGTCCGGAGTCAACACAAGAACTTTAGCATTCAAATTTGTGTTTCAATGAAACTGCTACTTGTCACAAAAGCTTAAAAAATTCTCTTCTTCCAACGCCTCTCCATCTCTCTCGTCCCTCTCTTTAAGAAGTTGCTTGGTATCTGCAGATAACTGGCAAAACTTTAGCTAAAACCAAAAATGCTTCTTTCAGCTCTTTAGCGTATGCAAATTTGTGCTTGACGTTAGATGTGTGTGCTTTTTGTGTTTAGTATCGTATGAGCGATCTTTCTTCTCGACCACTTAGGCAGTCCATTATAAGTCCAAATTTAGTAATCCATACACCTGGTCTATCGAGAAGTCCATGGACTAGGGCTCGGTGAAATACACAAACAACACATCCAAGCTTACTATACACATATGCTTCACAAAAGAAGATCGACAACGAAGATAAATATCTGACCTGAACATTTCTTCACACGGCTTCACTCTGGTTAAAAATGTTAATTATTTTGTCAACTGTTCGACTATTTCCCGAGGCCAGCAAAGCTCTCCAAAAATAGCAAATGAAGGCAAGCTTCAATGGCAAACATGTCAGGCTCCTCCTTGTCAAAGAAAAAAGTCATTCTACTTGGGCCGCGGCCTCGTTTTTGTTTTATAAATTGGTCCATAGCTCTATGGCTGCATATAAAACCTGAATCAATATGTTTTTTTTTTTAATTTTAGTCAACAGCAAATCTGAGCTCGCTTTTTTCCATCATCGTGCTAAAATAAAGGCTTTCTTCTGTCTAAATTTTTTGTTAATGATCTCTGATAAACATGCTTATTCTGAAGCACGGTACCCATCAATCAAAGATGAGAATAACGCGCCGCTCGACAATGATATTCCATCATTCCGTACGAGGTTTTCTCTTCGTGGCACCAACGGCCGGTTGTCTTAAAACTTGTCGGAATTAGATAAAATGGTTTCCACAATGCTTTTAAAAGCTCGTTTTAGTGACTCTGAAGCTGTCCTTCAAAAATATTATCTGGTCGGATGTTCTAGGGGAATTTCGGTCAGGTCTGTCAAAGTAGTCATTACTTCTTCCGAAAAGTTCTAGCATCCGTGACGGACTTAT
>NC_090890.1:4872513-4880013 GCF_036669925.1 Montipora capricornis
TCAACGAAAACAAAAGAAAACGTTTGCATAATAGAGATAAATTTCCAGAGGATTTGGTCGGGGCTCCAACATGGCCGCCGTTTCTTTGTTTAGGGGTTCCAACATGGCGGCCGTGACGAATGGGATTTGCATTATCAGATATTATCAGGTATTAGTTCTGCTTAAAATTCCTGATATCAAATATTTTATGCAGTCGTCTTGCGTTCCTGGCCACTGTCATGTGATATTGAGGACCTTCCTCAGTATGATAACGACTTGTTTTTTGAACCTCAAAGCTCCCTATCTACAGCATATCTACCTCTAATACGGCTTCCTAGCACGAATCGGATTCCCTAAACCCACTGCAACCAATGCAATCACTCGAAAAGAAGAAGAAGCTCACTCAAGTGAGGTATTGGGTAAGGCGCCATGGTAAATGTGTCAGGCAAAGGACCTGAAACGTCCTTGAACGTACCCTACCGATTTGCAAGACCTTGGGTCTAGCGATTGTTGTGGGTCCAGTGAAGAGGGCAAAGATTCCCAGGAGGATACTTATGTTAATGAATTTAGTAGTGATGATGATGACAGTGACTCTGAAGTTGACGTAGAGAAACGGGATACTTCACCATTCAGAATACTTTCAGGTGCCAGGTGATAGCAGGCTTTTTTCGGCGGACACTTGCATAAGCAATCCCATGCAGTTCCAAATTATACTAGCGCACTGTCTTTATTGCCTTCGTTCTCCAGTAATCTTATGTTTCGTTTTTAGACATCATTAACTGCTTCATACAACATGTTGCTCTAAACCTGGTAGTAATCTCGGATTATTGAAGTGCTTTCGACAGTCGCTTTGGAAGCAAAGGAGAAGGGTAGCGAAAAAAATAATCTCATAGGACCGAAGTTTGAGGACGGGAGAATGTGCTTCTTGAGATGGTTTCGATAAGCGCCGAGTACTATGACTCGTGTGAGTACTTTCCCCTTGGCTAGACTCTGAATCATAAGTACATGTAAGTTGTGGCCAAAATAACTACGCATCGTTTCTGAGGAAACGATACGACGAAAATAACCTCCTGAGAGTACATGGGGTTACTAGTTAAGCGATAGACCACAAGTTTCTATGGTTTATATGCTGATAAACCACGCGGGATATTGGTAGAACACGAGAAGAATTCGTAAATCACAAGCCGCAGGCGAGTGATTTACGAATTCCAATATCCCAAGTGGTTTATCATGCCTATAAACCACAGAAACCTGTGGTCTATTGCTGTTATGTAATAATTCAGAAGACGCGCGATCTTTCCATGAGTTTACTGGCACAATAAAGCATAGCTGATTGACCAATCAGAGCGCGCGCATTGATTTGGTTATTATATGATAATAAATAGTAAAAAAAGAATTAAGTAACGTCACAGGAGCGACTTCAGAACACCACGCCACTTAAAGCGGAATCGTTTGAAGAACGAGACGTATCTTTTCGTATGCAAATTGGCGGCCGGATATTCTAGAGAGCCACAACAACTATGAAAATCTGAATTTTGGTTGAGAATTACTGAGAAATGTCCCTTGCCAAAAATCGGCGAGTTGAGTCCATACAGCTGAAAAAGCAGACGAACGAAAAACAAAAACTTGCTTAAGCTCCCCATATGCACATTTAGTTTCAGTGTTGTACATAAGACTACAGTTAGAAGAAGTACAGTTCACTTTGATACGACTCGACGGGCAAAAGATGCAACGGTTGTCGAAGTCCATTACTCGCCGCTTTTAAGGCGCTGTTATGCACTAGTTATTTGTTTCCCCCACCCCTTGACCCCGGGGATGGGTAGGGAAATTACATTTGAATGGTTGTAAAGTAGGTGTATTTCCACTGGGGACTAGAGCAGACAAACACACGTAATCCCCCCACCCCTCTGTTCCTAAAAGATTCTGAGTCATCAAGGAAATGTTAAGGAGATTACCACAATATACAGTTCTTGCCATTTCTGTGTGCCACATGAACTATATAAGGAACGAAACAAAACAAAAAAAAAGAACTGGATAGAAACAAGACAGGAATAAGCAACAAATAAAGAAAAAGTTTAGACATGATTGCTGTTCTTTTATTTTTTACTGCTGTAGTTTCCACTCTGGGCAAAACCAGACTTCCTCTGGGGGTGTCCTCTTAAGTCCCACACACTGGAGCTGGAACCACTCATGCCTGAGCGGTAGGGCAGAGGAACGAAAATCTTGTAATTTCCCTACCCCCTAGAGGCGTAATTGTGGCGTAATCTCGCGTAATTGCCCTAGTAATTTCCTTTATTATATGACTAGCTCCGTGAGCGGGCAAGATGAACCAAATCGCGCGCTCTGATTGGCTACCCGAGCGGGCAAGATGGAGCGATACTGCCCGCTCGGGATTTCTCGCTTGGTCCCGCAAGATCAAAGATCATTTTTTGGTGTTTTAAGTCATATAATAAATCCTTTATTGACCAAGATTGTTCGGTCAAGATGACTGGATATTGGCCTCGT
Source organism: Montipora capricornis (assembly GCF_036669925.1). Classification (NCBI taxonomy): domain Eukaryota; kingdom Metazoa; phylum Cnidaria; class Anthozoa; order Scleractinia; family Acroporidae; genus Montipora; species Montipora capricornis. The sequence continues at coordinate 4,874,998 of NC_090890.1, forward strand.
TCTTTTTTTGCGTGTTTATGGACCTCGACTTCGTCTCGGTCCATAAACACGCAAAAAAAGAACTTGGCCAATATCCAGTCATCTTGACATGTCCCCACTATCCCCGGGGGTCGGGGGGTGGGGGAAACAAATGACTAGTGCATTACATCAAAGGTACCCCAAGCTAACGTTGTATTTTGAGCATCACGATCCATAAGGGTATATTTTGTTTAAAGATCCACTAAAACGCCATTCACGTTACAATGACTGTGAAGCCTTTGCCGGTTAATTAAATAGTCTACTGTGTGTACCGGATAAAATCTACCCATTTCTTCTACCCCTTTGTCCTCACTGCCTCACTATCAAGTTGGATATTTGATATTTCGAGAATGGCCTGTGAATGACTATTGACACGCTGAGTCACCGTTACTTTGAAGAAAAGTTTGTCGCAAGAAAACAATAGTTTAATAGTAGAGCTGAGTCACTGTTAGTTTGAGGAAAAGCTTCTCACAAGAAAACAATAGTTCGTGGAAGTTAACTTGTGTAAATGTCGGGTTACAAGCTTTATTACTTTAACATTCTCGCGAGGGGAGAGATGTGTCGACTGTCTTTCGCAGCGGCTAAGATAGATTTCGAAGATATTCGAATGAATGCATATGGCGAGGAATGGCCCAAGGAGAAAGCATGTAAGTACGTAGGTAGACATGAAGCTATTTAAATGTCCGAAACGACAAAAAAAAAACACAACAACAACAAGGAAAACGTTGAGATTACATATTACAGCCTAATGAAATGGAACAAGGTCTTTGGGTGACCTATTGTAGCTCTTCATTTGTGATTTCCAGTAGACGAACTGATTTTCGATTGTAGAACATCAAGACTAAAGATTCGTGTCTACTATATGACTCGGAGAAAACGAGAAAGAGCAATGTTTAACCAGAAACCTCCTTGTTTGATTTCTTAACCCAAACCTACCTTTTACATTACAATAAACGCCTCCGGATTTCGTAACATGCCGTGAAACAGATGGAATATTGTAAGAGATGGACTGGATTGGATTTGTAAAACATGGATTTGTAAAAAATGGATTTGTAAACGGATTATTTGTAAAACATGGATTTGTAAAACATAGATTTGCAAAAGGTGGATTTATAAAACATGGATTGTTGGTACCAATTATACACTGAAAATTATTCGTGTTTATTTCCTTTTTTGCTGTTTACTGGACCTTACTGGATGCACAATGTTTCCCTACTCACGTATTTCAGTTTACTGAAAAAGCTTGGTCCAGATGTGGACATTTACTATAACAAATATAGAAAACGTTTTTGTTCCTGCTATGAAGAATTTAAGCATTTCAAGGACATAGCGCCTAGATAGAATCCACTGTTTCATTCATCTTTAAAGTAAACTTTGAACATAATGTCAACAAAGCAGAACCTATCCTTTTGCAAACATGATCCAAAAACAAAACTATCTTGTCATTTCCTAACCTGTCTCGACAAAAGTTTACAGGTGTGTAAGTAATGAAGCCTAATGCTTTATTTTTCGACAACACATGCTAAATTAATCTTTACGTCCACCCGGAACTTGAAGTGTTTGAAAAATGGCATGACTTCATGATAAGAAAGCGTTATGTCTCCTACTTTAGCAACTTGTAAGAGGAAACTGATTTACTGCTCTCTTGTAAGCTCTTCTTTAATTTTATTCATGACTGAGCTCCTTGAGAACTCTGGAAACTCAAATGCACGTCGTCGTTTTTTAGTCAGAGATGGAAACTTAAAAGAAGCCGCCATCTCTTTCTTCACACCATCACATATCTTCTCTGCAAAAATTAAAGGCTGGTTTTCACTAGCGACGGAGTCGGAGTCGGAGTCGGAGTCGGAGTCGTAATCAGAGTGATGCGATCTAGAGAAAATCAAACCGTCGCTTATGATCCAGTGAAAACTGCATTGTCGGAGTCGGAAGCGAAAGCGGAAGAGTAAACCAATCACAATGCTCGATTCCAAGCATTGTGATTGGTTGGTTCTTCCGCTTCTGCCTCCGACTCCGACAATCTAGTTTTCACTGGATCATAAGCGACGGAGTCATAAGCGGAGTCGGAAGAAAATGGGAACGTTCTGATTCTTCCGACTCCGATTCCGTCGAGCTTATGACTCCACTTATGACTCCGATCTTTGATTTTCACTAGTTAATAAGCGCTCTACGACTACGACTCCGACTCCCACTCCGTCCGCTAGTGAAAACCAGCCTTAAAATATGCAAAATTGTTTTCGTCACAAAGGGTGTTTGTTCCAGTTTTGCCCTGGTAAAATTACTTTTTCCTTTAACACGTTGGAAATCGGTCTGGACTAGCTCCTGTGTATTAAGATGTTTATCATTTAAGAAGTGCATTGTTGTGTTAAATATAAGCAAGAGGGAATTTTTTTTTGAACGCGAGAGAATGTTAACTTCTCTAATGTGCTATAAATCCCCAAATGCTAATATTACTCAACTATGCACGAACAAATAGTTTTTTTTTTTCAGTACTTATTTAAATGTCTAGCGATAAATAAAATGAAAATAAAATAAGTATAATTAAAATGGGATAGACAAAGAAATAAACAAATCAACAGTCTAACTATGCTATCATGTTTCTATAAAGCCACCTTTTACAAATCCATGTTTTACAAATCCACTTTTACAAATCCATGTTTCCAATCCACTCCAGATTTTACAATATGCCGATACATATATGGTATTGAACGTTCTAAGAAGGAAAAATATCCTGTATCTTTTTTTTGCAAATTTTAAAACATTTCACATTTATGAAACTATAACCAAAAATCAGATTTAATAAGGATTCTTAGTCCTATGCTTAAAGAACAGTGTAATAATTTTTCCACCCTAGTCTGTTTCACCTTTGATTTTGTTGCTTGACTCTGAAGATACCGAGGTAGCAATAAATAACCAGCTGTATTATAGCTGCTTATATCACGGCCTTTTATATGGGAATTCTAGAAGGATCACACAGTGAACTCAGAATTGTGCGGTATAACAGTATAAGGAATTTTGTGCAATCAGTGTTCCTGTTGATTGAACAACGGAAAATCTTCAAAACTCACTGTGTTAAAAAGCCTATCGGTGTTAGTGTTGCAGTGTTGCAACGGTCAGTGTATTGAGGAGGCCCTCCCGGGGGGAAGGGGGGGGGGGGTGGGGATCCTTGTTCTCTTGTTTCCTTTACATATTTGTTTGTGTTCCCTTGTTCCCCAAATTACTTTCAAACTTGTTCCCAGCTTTTTGAGCCCTAAAATTGTTTATGTTCCCATGTTCCCTAAGATATTATGTCATTGTTCCCCTGTTCTCAATTTCGAATTCTCACGGCTGGACTGGATCTAGCATCAAATGGAGGCTAATGCGGGCAGATCTTTTCAAATGCAAATTAATTTGTCCGCGTTAGCCTCCATTTCATGCTAGATGCAGTCCAACCGTTAGAATACGAAACTGGTCTATTCAAATTAGCCATGTTCTGTTGTTCCCCAAAACCCATGGGAGGGCCTCATTGAGGTAGCAGATCATATAAACAGCCGTAACAACAATGCAGTTACTGTGCTGCCATTTTCGATGAACTGAAAGCAAGAGTCCGCCGTATGTTTATGCACAGAAGACTTATTTCATGCACCTATTTTGCAGGGAAAAAACGTCTGCGTGGCGTCTTTTCTTTTCTTTTCGCGCGAAATCCACTCCTTCATTAGGGTTCAATAGTCTCCTTCGCTTCGCTTTCGGGGGAGCGTTGCCTGGCATCCCGACAGACGGCTGCGAAGTTGGCTACTCCTTCAATAACCGGAGTTAAATTTGTTGGCTTGTCATTCCTTTGCCTTCTTCGTAATAATGTAGTTTACTCTTTGCATAATAACCAATGTTGCGTTGGAAATGTTTCGTTACCAGTCACCCTCTCACAACAATTTCTGACTTAAGTAATGTGCGTATAAGTCACGAGTGGCTGCATAATTATTAATTTGTTTCCAACTGATGTCTTAATTTAAGCTGGTAGGCCGCCTTTGGGTCAAATGCCATTTATTGTGACTCCTGAAGGAAAATGCCTTGCACAGTCTGCAACTATCATGAAGTACATTTGCAAAAAAGAAGGTAAGAGTTTCGCTTTGATAGCTTTGAAACTATCTACGTGCCAAACATTTTGTAAAATACATAACCTGTAACAACGAGCTTCAGAAGCCGCTAGTCGGCTTGTAGTCATGTAAATATTTCAGTTTAAGTAACAAACATTCTTCCATTTATAGCATTAAATGAGGGCGATTGTAATGGTCATTTCAGTTCGTAGTAATGTGGTTCAGTCTCGACACAGGCGCCTTTTAAGCTCATTGTGAGCATAGCCTACAAAATTATAAGGATTTGTATAGGAATCCCGATAAAAGGCTTAAGAAGATAATTATATGAAAAAATTCTCAATTAAAAATCGAAACCTGATTGCTATCTTGGGCAGCTTCCTTCCTGTGTGGTTATTTTCCAGATCCGATGCGATTTGAACCATTTTTCAATTTTTCGACGGTTATAAACATGGCTCAAATCGCGTCGGATCTAAAAAATAACCACACAGCAAGGAAGCTACCCACAACGGCAATAACGTTTGGCCTTTTGATCGAGAATTTTTTAATATAATCATCTTCTTAAGCCTTTTATCGGGATTCCCAAACAAAAATAAATTTAAATAATTTTGTAGGCCATGCTCACACTGAGCTTGGGGGGCCTGTGGTCTCGACCAAAATTCAGTGAAAAGATCCTCGCCAGTTGGAAGCTAAGTCTAGAATGATATCAATTTTATTGAACTTCGAAGTTTATTTCCCATTAATTACAAAGACTGTAACGGCATTCCTTTTGGAAGACGAAGCTAAGCCTGCAGTTCAACGAAATTGTAGTAATTAAAGGCCCTGTTACACTGTGCAATTTTTCGTGTAACTTGTATCGCAACGCCGTTGCGATACAAGTTGCATCAATCGTTGCCCGATGTAACAAACCTTGCAAAGGCCAAAACGGCGC
>NC_090890.1:4882513-4900013 GCF_036669925.1 Montipora capricornis
AGAGTGGTTACACTTCCTTTCCCGTCACTTCTTTTTTTTTGCAAAAAAATAGCAAAATTTCGCCTCCTCGATTACTACAATTCCTGAGGGGATGTCCTGGTAGAAACTTCATGGTGAGGACTCTATTTGAACATTTTTGTAACTACCTCATCCTAAGCCAAATAGGGATATTATTAAGTATATTATTATTCAACACATTGTGGCAATGTCCAAATATGGTCATAGCGCGCTCAATATTCGTCGTGCGTAAAAGTAAAGTCTCTGATTACGAGCCAGAAGGCCCATCAGGCCGGCACCTATCTCCGGTTTCATCAGCATGAAGCGACTAGAAGTATTTCTACTCCCCCCTGGATGGGATGCTAGTCCATCGCAGGGTTACCCCAAGCATTTCGCTGGTACCCATTTATACACCTGAGTGGAGAGAGAGGCATCGTGAGAGTAAAGTGTCTTGCCCAAGAACACAACACAATGTCCCCGGCCAGGACCCGGACCCGGACCTGGACCACTCGATCCGGAGTCGAGCACTCTAACCATGAGGCCACCGCGCCTCCCCATTCGTCGTGCGTACTCAACGTATATCCTGCCATATACGTAACTTTGTGTGTCGCGGAGAAAAATGGTAGTTTCAGCTTTTTTTTCCAATAAACGAAGAAAATTGTGCTTTGTCATCAATGTGTTGAATAATAAAACAATTATCCTGCTCAATTTTGCGGAATACCGCCTGATTTTAGCCAACTCGGCCTTCGGCCTCGTCAGCTAAGTAGGGAGTTTAAGATCTACGACGCGACGGCAACGAAAACGTCACAAATTATGCATATTAACGAGCAAAAACAATAGCTTTGCACGCTCTGCACGTGCATTTTTCATTTTTGTACATTTCTTTCACGTTTTCTGCAAATCTACGACGTGAAATTACCAATTCTCAAGTTTTTCAGAGAACGTGAGCACAAGGCAGCGAATTTAAATTTTCTGTCGTAGCTTCAACACCGCACCTCCTAATTTAGTTCCTGGAAAGTTACACTAGTTTTTAGAAGTTAGACAGGCCGACATAATGACGAAAAAGATTAATTGACCTGAAGTTGCAATTTTAAATGACGTTTTCGTTAACGTCGCGTCGCAGATCTTCAACTCCCTAGTATCAGGCGATATTCCGCGCGATGTCGCAGGATAATTGTTACACACTAGGCGATAAGTCGCTGCGACACGTCGCCGCAACAAATCGCCTTGTGTGACACGGTTAATTTCATGAAAATCATTGTCGCTGCGGCAGAATTTTGTCGCTGCGATCAGTCGCACGAATTCAAACCAGTTTGAATTCGTGCGACTTATCGCCTGCGTAACTGGTGGTATTGTTGGCGCGAGAGGCAAATGCCGCACGGAGAATGGGTTTGACAGCGCCCCACCCCATTCTCCGCGCCACGACTACCGCCAGTTGCGCAGGCTATTATAATAGTGTTTTCTTGTACACGTTATCTTCCCCTTCAGGAGGATCAAACAAAGCAATTTCATGAAAGCACACTTCCTGCCCGACTCGAGAAGTACACCAATCTTCTTGGAGAGAAAGATTTCTTCTTTGGTGACAAGGTAATTGAATATGGAATAAAATGCTTATATTTCCTCGGAAGTCAACATATCTTCTATTTATAGATTGTAAAGGTGTCCATGCAGTTATGTTAGGTATGCAATAATCATTCCATGAGCGCGCGTAGTATGAGGGTCCCCAATAGGATTTTCGGGATCCTCAATTTGGTCTTTTTGGAGCCCAGGATTCGGGATTATAAAGAAATATAGGAAAGGGATTCGGGATTGCATTTATGGACGGGACGCGGAATCTAGCGTCAAAGCGGGATTCGGGAAATCAAGCCCCGAGATCCGGGATTCCTGACTGCGAAAATTTTAAAATAAACTCAACTTTCGCCGTCGGCAATGAGGGTGACTCTATTCGATGGAATGGCAGAACGGCGGAATTGCGGAATACATGGAATATTCTAAAATACGGAAAATATGGAATATTTTGAAACACGAAATATACGGAACATGCCAAAACACGGAATATACGGAATATTCTAAAACGCGGGATGATAGGAAAGTGTTTAAAAAAAGGATATGAATGTTGCATTTTTTGCCCGTGAGGAGCCTGGGTAGGATAACATAACTTCGGATGATAATTTCACAGACGGACCACCCTCCGTTGGTGTCGTTGTTATCGATCTGTAGAAGGATAAATAAATTACGGCGGTTGCCATTTGCTCGGCAATAAAGTTTTAAAGCAAATAATTCAATGAAAGATCAAACAAAGTGTCAACCGAGTCCTGTGCTTTGTTTTTTTGGTCGTTTCGAGCTTTTAGGCGTCATTTTGTGAGGATCTTTTCTCGACCGTCTGTCAGAGGGTCAGTGAAGTTCTCTCCTTAAAAACACCAGCATCCGATCCAATAGGGATATCCCCATACCTACCCTGAATTTGAGCTTCAGTACAACGTGACCGTTGCCAAGCGTTGGCAAGCTAACGGTCGCGTTGCACTGATTGGTAGATTCGAATATACTAAAATTCTTCGAATTCCTTTGATCTGGTTTCTTGCACCGATCATGTTGAGGGAGCTTTATGATGGACTTCAGGATCGCCTTTCTCGGTGAATTTTCGAAAGATGAAGCTCAAATTCGGCGAAGATATGGGGGCATCCCTAATCGATCGGATGCTGGTGTTTTTAAGGTGAGAATTACACTGGTTTTGCGTCAGTTCCCGCTTGAACAAGAGGAGGTCACTGGCCGGCTGCTCGGTGTTGCCGCCTTGTCAATTCTCTTGACTCTTACACTGGCGGTCGAGAAAAGATCTCGCAAAATGACGCCTAAAACAGCTCGGAACGACCAAAAAAACACAAAACAGGACTCGGTTGACACTTTGTTTGATCTTTCATTGAATTATTTACTTTCAAACTTTATTGCCGTGCAAATCGCAACAAATGTATCTATCCTTATACAGATCGATAACAACAACAACAACAACAAGACCGACAGAGGATGGTTGGCCTGTGACCGATCATAACAACATCTGCTACATTCTCGTTCCCAGAGCTGCGATCCTTTTGGCCAGCGGAATCTTCTTTAAGTCCTTTATCATCAGTAAGGGGAATACAATCATCAACATTTAACGGATTGATACATCCGACACGTTGACACAGATAATCTTCATCTGAAGAATTTAGTTAATAACTGAGCTGTATTGGCTGCGGCTGCCTGAAGAAATGAGCATGTGGTGCAGCAGCTATAAAGATCCTGACTGGGTTCACGCGATTTCTTTACAGTTTGAGAAGAAGAGAAAAATACCTCTTGTTTAACTGCAACTTATGCGTATTTTAGAAGAAAAAAGGATACTTAACCAGCATCCTTTTAACAAGTAAAGAGTTCTCTCAAAGTTTCAAAAGCAAATTGAACATAATACTCATATCATGTCATAAAATTGCACGATCGAATCATTCCCTGATTTCAATGTTATTTCTTCTCGTTTTGCAGATGACGTATGCCGACATTGCATTCTTTGAATTCTTCAATAGTTTCCTTGCTGACGGTGAGCCAACAGTTCCAAACGAGCTCGAGAATTTCCCAGTTTTGGTGGAGCATTATAAGCGAATGCTAAATGTGCCCGAAATAAAGGCCTGGATTGCGACACGTCCGAAGTGCAGCTTTTTTCCATGATATAAGGGCTGCAACATATGTGATAGATTGTGTGGCAGATGTGTGATATGATTGCATCTGCGAAGAACAGTACTTAAGCCGGATAGAGCGACTTTCTTATGACCTTGAAAAAGTGTTCGCAATTTGTTTCACGGACCGGTGTCAACCTCGTTCCCAGGGTCTCTCTTTTCTGCCTCCATTGTCGTTGCCCTTGGAACGAGGTTTGGACCAACGTTTGGCAAGATTAGAACAAAGCTTCTCGTTATTCCCGCCAAGGAAATTCCTAATATCATTGGGCAGAAAACAGTTCGATTGCGCAATCACATTACTGCACTTCAAATGACGTCAAAGCGAAATGCCGATCGCTTTCCATAGAGAGATGACGTTGATAGCATACGCGTTCGCTAAGCCAATGAAAATTCGCTTTGGTTTGTTTTTGTTCGATAAGCCAATTAAATGTTTTGCATTTTTGTTGCGTTCTGCTTATACGTTTATTTTTCAAGGTCATTTGAATTCGCTTAATTTCGTAGTTAAAAGGTGCATTATAATTAGACAAGAGAACGAGTTAACCCGTCACTAAACAATACTTGGACTTTTCCGAAATTTAGCAAAATTTGAAAGCTCGGAAGTTAATATCGCACTGAGGAGAAAAGTATTTTTCGATGGCATTCTAATTTTAACTCTTTTATTTTCTTTGCAAAGTGCATTGTGTTCATCCACTAAGTCCTCCTTAGACAAGTGAAGTAAACAACTTTTGCAAAATAAAAATAACTTGACGTTTTATCTTTTGAGACTTGACAGGGGCACCCAACGTCAATTTTCGGAAAATATCTGTTCGGAAAACGATTTTAGAACTAGAATTTTCGAAACCTTTGTTGAAAAATTTCTTGCTCGCCTGCCTGTCCTAGGATTTTCGAACATCTAAAAAATGGTATAATTGCCTATTTTTAATGGATTTTTACCCTAAAAAGGTCACCTAGATATTTCGGGAGCTTTTTTCTTGCTGAAATTTTCGAAAATGTAAGTTTTGATCCCTATAATTTTCGGATCACTAGACTTTCAGCTAGGAAATCCGAACAGATGAAAAAATTTTTGGGGATAAAAATATGGCTATATCTACCGTTTAAATGCTAAAATGCGTTTAACAATGCTATGTTTAGTGCTTTTGAACTATATTGCCGTTGGGTGCCCCTGACTTGACTTGCCTGATAAAAGTCTACTAATATTTTTCTTACAAAATGTTGACTTGTTTCTCAATTTGAAATCAATAAAGCTAAAAATTGGTAATTTTCGAAGATTTGCTAAGGGTCCCCCCCCCCCTTTGCCATTTTGCCAAAAGTGGCCATTTTCGACACTATTCGAAATCTTGCTGTTTCTCTGATTCTAGGCCTTTTTTCAAGCAAGCGGGTTTTTTTGCGCAGTACAAATCTGTGATACAAGGAGGGATTACGTTTTTGCAAACGTTGGCCGTGTAGCACTATATTTGAACAGACTTAACTGATTAGAGTGTAATGTGAAGTGCTAGTTTTGTACCCCATATGAACCATGTGAGCGTTAGCCCTACTGATGGAAATGGGCCCACACAAGGACAGAGAAAAACTCTGACCAGGGTGGGAATTGAACCCACGACCTTCGGGTTAGATCATCGCTGCTCAACCGACTGAGCTACAAAGTCAGACGGGAGCAGGCCGTGTTAAAGCCCGTGCTAAAGTCACGGCCATGAACATGTACAAGTACAAGGACACTGCAAGGAGGGATTAGGTTTTTGCAAACGTTGGCCGTGTAGCACTATATTTGAACAGACTTGACTGATTAGAGTGCAATGTGAAGTGCTAGTTTTCTACCCCATATGGGCCCCATTTCCATCAGGAGGGCTAACGCTCACATGGTTCATATGGGGTAGAAAACTAGCACTTCACATTCAACCCGTGTTTACTAGCCGCAAGCTTTAACAAGATCTTAGCCTGCGTAAACCCAAGCCTAACATCGTAACCTAGCAATGCGTTGTTTATTAATTCAAGTGTGACCTGTGCAATGCAGGACCATGCAGGTTATGTCGGGTACATAAAGGGCCACCGTCACACGCGCGTTGAGGGACACCGTCAAAAGGCGTCATCTATTTACGAGCATTATTCCAAAGAACATAACACTGCTGTTCCGGACAATTTTCTAGCACGCTTCAATGTAATCAAGAAATGCACGAACAAATTTGACTGCCTTGTTAATGAAATGCTGTGTATTCAAGATCTTAAACCAGCATTGAATGTACAGTCTGATTCTCTTCGTGCTAAAGTATTCATGTAATTAGCATGGCACTCTTTTCAATGCAAATTCGCTTCAACTTAGCCTTTTCACCAATCGCATTTTATCATTAATTTTGAAAACGTCGGTTTCTATCTCTTATACTACTCATTTTGATGAGAAATGGCCCATAATATGAGTGGCACTTGAACTGGAATGACGAAAATAGGTTTCTTCCTCTATAAAACAGGTTTTATTTTGTTCGTTGAAATAACATAATCGTTCGTCGGCTATTACGGTTATAAGAAACGTCGAACCTGTTTGTCGAATAGAGAAAACAGCAAAAAGTCAACTAAATGTATGCAAAAATGCACGAAGCGTAGATACATGTCCCATAAATCTAAACGTCAACCTCTATTGCCAAAACTAATATTAGCCTGAGGGTCATTTTTAGGTCAAAGTTCAAACAAATGTTTTTCTCGCGGGATAGACAGTCGGTGTGGACTTTGATAAACCACCTCTTAATCGCTCCTTGTAATACAAAGCGACACCACAATGGGAACACGGAGAAACTGTAATTATGCATTTATCGGATAGTATGTGTACTTAAGGTGGCTCAAACCAGTTTTAACACTTAAAAGAAACATTCTTATTAGATGATTGACACTACAACACTTTATCACTTAACAGCAATGTTATGGTATCACGTCAAACACCACTTACTGGTGAAAGAGATCTGGTAACTTTTGTGACGTAAAAAGTTACCGTGGTAACAGGAAAGCCCTGCAAAAACACCTCATATTTTGGCCTCAGCTGCTCATATCTCAAAAACTAATTCTGTGATCACTAATTTTTATGTCTGAAATGTAATCAACATGCCAGCATAAAACTTTCTGCAAAGTTTAAAACAATTCTGTGGAGCGGATTCAGAGTCACCTTAACTAATTAAAAATTTTAAGATACCTCTGAGTACACTCCACAGAACTTTGCAAAGAGTTTTATCTTGGCCTGCTGATCACTTTTGGGCAATAAAAAATTGGGGTCTCGGCGTTCGCTTTTCAGATTTGAGCAACTAAAGCCAAAATATAGGGTTGTTTTTGCAAGGCCTTCCTGTTACCATGGTCACTCGTTACGTCACAAAAATGACTGCATCTTGTTCAGCAATAATTGATGTTTCTCGTGGTACCATAAGATTGCTGTTACGTGATAAAAAGTTGTAGAATCCTTCTAATAACAAGGTCTCTTAAAAGTGTTGAAACTGGTTTGAGCCCCCTTAAGCCACACCAACGCGAATTAAAGCTTAATGTTGCCAAGAGCTCCAAGGAGCAAGTAAACGACTTCGGTCTTAACGGTTATCTCTGACTTTCTTTATTTGGCCGTCACTGAAACCATTGCTAATATTTACTGTCATTAAGCAATCACATTTGGCAACGGGTAGGGACATTTTAAATAATACAGCGAATCTTTAAAAACTGAACACTTAAAAGAAGCCTCCAGTTTTCATAGTTAGCGTTTTCCTCAGTCCAATATTAATTGTTTAATTTTTTTTCGTTTCCTGTTTTACACTATCCTTGAGTTAAGTAGGTTTTTACAATGGGAATGAACATACACGATCTTTGTTGGGATAGAAACCCGGGGATAGGAACCCCTTTTCCTTTTAAGAGAGCCACTAATATATTTTACTCTGTGTAATATAACGCTGGACGATTTAACTCGTCAACAGGGATCCCTTAAGAGCGGGGGCTTTAAGGAGATGCCTGGGGCTGATGAGGAATTGCCAGGAATGTTGTCAAATTCCAAAGAAAAGGACAACAAAATATTGCAAGAATGGACATGAATTACGTTTGTCTTTTCCGCCGAGGATCCTTGCATAAACACTTTTGTGGCTGCTGCACAAAGGACAAAAGTATAGTGCACGTATTCACTTCCAGTAAACTGTATACATTCTTTTCATTTCTAACATTCCCAGGATCCACCACGTATAGGTATTTATCGTACCCACACTCCACGCTTTCTAAAGTAGGCTTATATAAAGTAGCCAGACCCAGAATGTACGCTTTCTAAAGTATGCTTTTATACGATTGACTGGTTGTCAGCTGACATTTATCATTTAATCTCTTTACGAAATCTCAATCCAAAAGTTCGTGTAGTAGATTTATTTGGTTGGTGGACGCTGGTCTTGCTCCGAGGTGATTGCAGATGGTCTCGAGTATTGTCCTCTGGGATCGCAGCTCTGTTGTCAAGGATACGATACTACCAGTAATAAAGTAATATATAAGAATGTGTCAGTCTTAATACAGTTATACCTAAAAAGAACACATCCGGCCACGACTATGAGTTCCGTGAAAGTTGTGGCAGGAGTTTACAATTGCCACATGACTCAATTTTATTTAACTTAAGTTATGATTACTGGCAAGTGGTGGCAGATTCCTTTTTCACTTCTTTCCGATCAGAAACGTTTAGCCAACTGGAAATTTAGAACATTCTGTTCGAGCAAAACATGTGCCACGAGAATTAAAAAAACACTAGCTATCGCAAAAATCGTTTACTTTCTTTACTTCCTGGTTGAAATACACTGAAAAAGCAATATCGAAAATTCCTTTACAGTAATTGACATGAACTAGTTGACGAACAAGAATCTTCAAATTCAAAAATGAAGGAGGTGGGGTATGATCAAAGAAGGAGAACGGCGAATTCTCCCAAGAATGTGAAGAAGGTTCAATGTGGATGAAAAGAATTTAGAAAATGTTTTGGAAAATGTTATTTGTGCGATTCGCTAATCGAACATTATTACAGTTTTCAGCCTCTCTGTAAGTATTTACCTTTCCTTATGATCGCTGAGTTGTCCTTGCACGACTGCCATCTTATCTTCGTGATTGTTTTGTGTATCAGCAATAATTTTCCAGTGAGCATAGTCCACTAAACCCAGATACCACTGAAAAATGAGGCATAGATGGCGTTTCGTGAAATAATGAACGTTTTGGTGTCTGGCTAGTTAAAATTTAATTTAATCATTCAATTTATAATTTATACTTAACTATTTAAAAATTCAGAATTTTTGCAAATAAATTAATGATAAATTATATAAGAGATTAATAGGCCATTTCCGAGTTCAAGCCTGCCTCATCTTCAAAGCGAGTCTAAGTGCGAAGTTTTTGTTATGAAAATTAGTTTTCATTCATATGTAAAGTAGAACTAATTACCATTACAAAAACTTCGCTCTTTGACTCGCTTTGAAAAGGAGGCAGACATGAACTCGGAAATGGCCTATTAATAATCATTGATAATTAAAGTTAATCATGTATTTTATTTTATTTTTATTTTTAAAAGTATGATTTATATTAAATGTCATGGGTTAATTTAAATGAATATTAGCTTCCAGAAAGCAATTATTTTTTCTCTAGAAAGCTACTCAAAGAATTCGGATATGTGATCATTTTGTAATTTGGAGTCATAACGTTCTAGATTTGTGACAAAACTGAAAACTTTTTTACATGCAGTCATGTTTTCTTTATAAACACCCTGACAAATCTGGTATCAAAACGTTTCGGATTGGTCACGAATCCAGAAACGTTTGATGTGATGAAAACGTATTCACAGAGTGGTAAGAGTGTTCCTCTATCAATTTACGGTCTTGTCCCAGCACAACAACAAATGGACTTTGAGATACACTTTACGCGCGAAAACAAAGGGCCGCCACTTTAACCAATCAGGAAGAGCCATGTCACATGTGATTGTTTCTGCCATGTTTATTCAGGACCCTATGACGACTAATTTTTGCAGGAAAACGGCTGGCATTCTAAAAATAGATTCATTTGTGACTGGACTGGGGAGCCCAACGAGGCCATAGGAACACTCTTAACTAATTCACTCTTGAAGAGCACTGCTTACCGTCAGTTTCTTAAGAAAAGAATTTGAGCTCGAGTTTGGCTTAATGACCAAGCGAGGCACATATAGCTTTTCAAGACAACGCAGGGGAAGCTTCTGTTCAAATTGATTTATAGCTTCTATCTGTGTAAAAAATGTCAAACGGAGGTTGAATTATCATAAAAGAAAAAAAATATATATATATCAAGCGCGTTATCGACATGTGTTATTTTAATCAATATCGTTTCCATCAATATAGATGTCGTTATTAATCAAGACCAAGATCCGCAGTAATCAGCAAATGTCTCCATATCAATAAGATCAACAATCAATATTTATCGTTTCAATAAGTATCGCCACGATACCGGGAAGCTCTGTTTTATTACCTGTGTCTTAAGCCTCTTAAGCTCTGCGTTTTTTTGAACGGCTTCGATATCCCCAACTGCCAAACCAATCTGTAAAGACGAGAATTGAAGGTATTCAAAGGGTTCAGGGGTTCCATGAGTAGGAACCTACTTATGCACTATATACAGACTGACTATATATTTACCTCAATTTGCATACATTATTTGTGCTGTTTTTGTCTTTGTTTGACAATAACTTTATTCTGATTGGCCATTCTAAATAGTGCGTGCAGAACCGAAGAACTCGTGACGTTCTAAAAAACGCGCTCGCTTAAGCTGCCTATTTCTATAAATGCACGTAATTAGAGGCATAACTATTTTGATAAGCGTCACAAATTGTACCCTTGCACCTTTTTTTCGATTTTCAACATCACTCGAATCTGCGAATGCAGGCAATTTTGGCTGAAAGTTTCTTGTAATACGAAATTCGGATGCTTTTCGTGCTAAAGTACTCACCAAAAGATTCATGAGCGATAAGGACATGACGATTATAAAGGTGAAAACGATGAACCGTGCAAGTTCTGGCATTGCGATTTCTTTCTCAACAAAGTAATGGTTAAACTCGATTCCTCCAGCCATCATGTCGAACACCTTGAGAACCGACATGTAAGTGTTCTGGTAGGATAACTGCAATTGAAGTATATCTCATCTTTATTTGAGTGAATTTACATTCTGCACTCTATCAAAAAAAAGAAGATGAGCAATGGGAAAGCGCATCATTGTATTCCTTTGAAATTTTGATAAACTGGGTGCCACAGGAACTTTTTCCCAACGTTCTAGACAACGCCACGCGTGTCGCAGGCAAAGACCTCGGTCATTGACTCCAACTCGCGTAGCACTCTCTTGGACCTTTGAAAAAAATTCCTCTGGCACCCAGGGTAGAATTTTGAGTGACTGACAATTCAAATATATTAATCACAAGCTTGAATGCAGGTTGGAGTGACAGTATTTCCTGTCAGAAAAGAATGGTCTACAATTTTGCGAGCAGTTTTCTTCACTAGGGCTTGCTCATTTTTAAAGTTTGCTTTTGTTAGGGTTATCTAAAATATCTTAAAAACCGCACAAAAAAGAGGTGGAAAGAGGCAAAAGTCGCGCTGCACGTGCGTTTCGTTGACGTATTGTGCAAAGAAGCGTGATAAAGAAATAAATTTTAAGGTTTTGACAACAAAGAGAACATTATACACTTAATATATCGTCCCGAGGGAAACAATTAGTTATGTTTTCCCGAGAGTCCCGGGCCCGGTTGTTCAAAAGCCGATTAACGCTAATCCCAGATTTATAATTAACCAAGGAGTTTAACCCCAAATGCTGTTTAACGCTGATTTTCGGCAAAACGTTACGTTAGAAGAAGTTAATCTTGAAAAACAAAAATAAGCAAAAGAAACTTTCACCAAAAAGTTGAAAAAATGAAACAAAAGTTTACGCTAATCCTGGATTAAGTTAATCGGCTTTCGAACAACCTGGCCCATATGTTTCCCCAGACGAACTCGAGGGAAACATTAGGACTCTCGAAAAATGTCAAAACTCGTGTTAAAATATGTAAATGCGGTGAGTAAAACACTAGCAGAATTTGCGTACCTCGTCTCCTAAGAGAAGGAAAAATATCAATCCATACGCAAGAAAAAGGACAGAGAACACCAAGATCACCTGAAAGATAGAAATACTACAAGTATGAGATGCAAGACGCTCCCAGCCAGTGATCGCGTGTTAGTGATCCAACTTTAAAGGTACAGCCAACTGCATTATGTGGATTCGATAGGTCGTAAGCCCAGTTTCGAGATCGAGCCTATAGCGCAGCGAAAGATATCGCTCTGGAAGCTTCAGTTGATAAAGATGGTCTGTGATTTGGAAAAAAATCATTTGAACGTTTTCTATGACGTTACTAGTAACGTTACTCATGCGAACTGAACGTAACGAAACTTTGTTCAAGCCAATCGATCATTCAGCCCGGAGCAGTTTTTGCGTTGCTATACGCTTTGTGATTGCCCCGCGAAGATCGCGTGTCAAATTCTTAGCCAATCAGAGACAAAAGCAAGAATAGTTGTGACTTGCTCGCAACCTTTTCCCGCCCTTTGTACCGACTGCTTGTTTTTGTTATGATTGGTTCATTTTAATTGTTGGGGTCTTTTGTTATTAGTCAAAGTAATGACTTTTTGATTCGGTTTTACTCACTGCAGCTACAATAGGCCATTTTCGATATATTAAATATTCAGCTTGAAAGTGAGGCAGTGAAGACAAAGACAATAGAAACACGTGGGAATTAATGTGAAAAATATTTACATATCATCCACTTTCCTTTGTCTTTGTCCTCACTGACTCGCTGTCAAGCTGAATTTTAATGTATCGAAAAAAGGCCTATTGACACTATCTTGCGCATGCAAAGAGTTATTCAGTGACTCACCCTAAAAACAGATTTAAGGACTTCAATCAACATCGTCACATAGATGCCCGAGCAAAAAAGTCTAAGGAAGCAAAAACAGACTGGTTTGATTTTATTTTTCTCTTGACTTCATTTGACTGGATTAAGAACAGGTAATAGAGTGTTTTCACGTGACGCCATGTTGGTGTCCCTAAAACAATGGAACGGCGGCCTATGTTGGTTTCCCTAACTTCTCCTCCGGGAACTGAGCTCTATTATCATGCAAGCATTTTCTTTTGTTTCGGTGGAAAAACAAGGTTTTTTTACTGATCACGTCAGTGAAAACACTCTTTTCCATCAGGGTATCAGCACCCTGAAACATGATTTATTTTCCCACTTCTGCTGCCAATACACTTTCATCCGTGCTTAATTCAGCGAAATGTTCTCCAGCACTTGTCAGCAGTTAAAAAATCCCCAGCTTTGTATCCGCGGTTTTTTCCGTGCTTGTAAAACTTTGAATGTTTTTCTGAGCCTAACACAGGTTTGTATGCTTCGTCTCGCTACCGCGCTCCCTAAGGACAAGGTTTCAGCCAAAAACGTTTTATCCATTCATTGTTATTATTTTAAAATGAGTTATATGCAATCTGTAAACGAACAATCATAGATAAAGCTATTTTATTCGAGCTTAGAGCCTTGGGGAACAGTGAGATTTAGAGTTGACTCCTTGTCGAATTTTGTTTGATTTCCCGCGCTTGACTTGGCAGCAGTTGGGTATTTTCCCGCTCTTTTCAACAGTCCTTTGTTTTCTCCCACCATTCGCAGCACTTGTTTTCCCGCGAATTACGAATCTTGGTTGTTGGCATCGCCTTTCCTCATTGGTTTGTAATTGTTTTAATGAAGCCAGCGTCGTACTATTTCCTAAGAAAAAAATTAACTTACAGTTGAAGCTGGACCAACATTACACCAAAGGCTAACAACAGAGCTATGATTCCAAATGCCCACTGGGGATCCATTTCCTCAGTGATTCCTCCCTTTGTCGGGAAAACGGCGATAATTGTCGTCAAGTACGTGGAAACTTCCAAGAAATTACTGACGTCAAGGTACATCCACCTCTGAGGTTTAAATTTTAAATTAATTAGATTGTAAAACATTATACCACCTTGCCGGAGGTCCCTGATGGAACACCCGTCGGACCAACCAATCAGGTTGCAGCTCATGTCTTTTGACTCAACAAGCAGTTTGGGTTGGGCTTGTCCAGAATGGGAGTTACTGATGTACGCCGACTTGGAATAAGCGTCACTAAGTCTGCCTCAATCTTCGCATCGGCTTCAGTATCAATCTGCCCGTAAACTTCGAGTAGGGATCAGCAGTTACGAAAACCGCAAATTTAGAATAACCCTAACTCTAACACTATCAGACATTATAGTTCACCACTAAATTTTCTCGGATTCTTATTGGTTTAAATTGATCACGTGACGCGATAGTGTTCGTCCGCGGAGAGACACTATCAACCCATAGTGACCGTCCGAGGAAAATACCCGGATGGATAGCAGTCGTCCGCTGAAAAAACAGTTGACAGTTGTACGCTATTCTTTAGCCAATGTACGCTGCGAATTATTGACATTTGTGACAGCCTGTACGCATGAATAAATATTTGATTGATCTGCATTAAGTGGGTTTTGACTGTTTTTCAACTGGTGCACGAAAGAAAATTTAGTGGTGAACAATAAAGACAATAGAGTGTTTATGTCTCGGAACTATCGGTCTGATAGTTGCCCCTTGGAAATTTGATGTTCTTAAAACTAGCATATTTGCCCTCGAAGCTTCGCTTCTCGGGCAAATATTTGTTTTAAGAACATCAAATTTCTGCGGGGCAACTATCAGCCGATAGTTCCTCGACAGAAACACTATTGTTTAAATAGATAGGTAGATGACGTTTAAATTAACGAGAGAATGTTGTGAAGTTTATGACAATCATGCAAGACAAAAGGCTTTATTTACTAAGGGTGAGGATGTACTGCGTGCATTTGTGGATTTTAAATAATCACAGGTCGCCTGTTTCTGTTTTTGTCATGTGTTTTATACATGAGCCCCTGGCTCGGATACTGAGGGCAACCTCAATCCCACGCAAGTGAAAAAAGGTCTTTTCATACAAACCTCGCTGTATAGCTGGTAAGCTTCGAAGAGAAGATTAACAAAACAGAAAATAACAATAATATATTCTTGAGGCTTTAGAAGGTCTTTGTCGCAAGGGCCTTCCTGAACAAGTAACAAACAGGAGAGAACAATAAAATTCAAATCTGTACTTGAGACGTATGAAGGCATAATGCAGCTTTTCTCTTCACTCGTTTACATCCTTGAAGGGGCTCACCAACCAGCCCCCGTCCCCTCCCTCAGTTGGGATTGAGATAATCTTGAATGTCAACAACTCAGAGATTCTGTGATCCATTTCTAATTACTCGTTTAAAAGAAAATAAGGTGGAGGGGGTCTTGGGTCTTTACAATAATAACAATTTAAAAAAAACAACAAGATTATTAATTAGTTAAGTAAACCATATCACATGAAATTAAGGCAGATCAAGTCAAATAAAATCACTGAATAAGGACGCTGAAAAAGAAGTGGCATTTTTTGTACGTAGCACTCAAAACAGTGGTAATTGTTTTAACGATGATGACGATGATAAGATGTGGATAATGACAAATAGTTTGACAATAAAAATGATAATACTGATAGCAGAGTAGACAGTGTTCACTGGTGGGAACAATAATCAATTGTTGAATTTCGGTCAGATCAAGCTTAACCAACTCACCGAGAAAGGAATCTTTTCCATGAAGGCACGAGAACAGTAGAGATAATTTGAGAACACGGCAAGGAATAAACCGTACAAGACGGCTCCCAAGAAAAACACAGTCAGACCAATTCGCTTCCTATGTAGATTTGACAAAGGTAAAAAAAAACGATAATCAATTTCGGGACTGCAACCTGAAACGTGAAGGCGATCAAATCATAATAATTGGGATACTTACGGAAAAAGAGTCTTAAGAGCAACTAGCAAAACAAAATTGTAAATGGTTTGAGCCAAAGAGTCACATCATGATTAAGTGAAGTTCGATCGTGATGTGTGAGCGATCGTGCGTGTGAGTGAAGGTGACTTTCGCTTTGACTTCTGAAGCCGATGACTTCCGTTCAGGTTGTCGAAACGTGAGTCATTCAGTGTCATCTTAAAGACGCCCTCTGACGACTAAACTCACCCACTCTATCTTCCTTCACTTAATTATGATAATTAAAAAGCCAATTAAAAATAAGATCATTCATTTTCTTCCGTGATTTTCATACCTTCACTTTTTAATTTGTCTGCTACAAACGATTGGACAGTATTCTCGATCTGTATATACTTACCACTTCATTCGCACAAGCTGTCTTGTGAGAGGATGAAACAATAGCTCCTCACGATTAGAATCCAACATAGTCTAAAACAAATACCCAAGATCAGAAGTTCATAAACCAGAAGTCTCGATCTACGGTGGAATGAGGCCCATCAGTTTCCGGTAATAGGACGAGAACAACTACGAGCAGAGATTTTCTCATAGAACAACAGTGAGCGCGCGCAAACCAGCGTCATTTTGGTGGAAAAAACGTGATGCCGTCATTATTCTAGTACAAGGTTTTGCAGAAATGTCGTCGTGTCAAACAAGTCAACAAAGCGGTAGCAGTTTTGGCATTTTTTGGTCAGGAGAGAGGCTTAGTTACCAGCAATAAGAATAACTGAGCAACCTATACTGCTAACAAAGAGTAAGATTAATCGTACGGGTTATAAATTTTTTAAGTATTTCGCTAAAAACGGGCAGTCAAAACTCGTAATTGTTCTCGTCCTCATCTTACAATCTTAAGGTCTCCATTATCTACTTTTAGAATGGCTGCTGCTATGTTTTTGTTGGAACAACACTGACGTAGCGGCACTGCGTTCCGCTTAGCACGAGCATTGCTCGTGCGGCTAGTTGGTTGCGGACCAATCAGGAGAGTTGGAGGTCAGTAGGCCCAATCTGATTGGTCATTATTTGGCGGGACCTTTTATTCTAAATTTAGATAATACCGAAAACTGATGGGTCAAGGCCAAATGAGGGAGATCGACACTTTTCATTGACGTTTTTATCCATGTAACTTTTAGGACAATAGGAGAGGGAGGGGCGGGGTAAGGCGAGGCAGGGTGCAGGATGAACCCGGGCCACATTGGTGGGAGGCCAGTGCTCTCTCCAGGGCTGCACTCACTAATTACCCATCTCAAGAAAGATTCGTCAGCTGACGTTTCAAGCGTTAGCCCTTCGTCAGATCAACGTTAGCCCTTTCTCTCTGACGAAGGGCCAACGCTGCAGTGCAACACCAGCTCAAACCTCTTTCTTACAGTGGTTAATTTACCGCAGGGGCGGATACAGAATTTTTCTTATGGGGGGATGCACCTCTAAGGGATGGGGTAGCTGACTGGTAACGTTTTTTATCTTCCATAATACCAGTTGTATTAAAAAGCCACAGGTCATTTCGGGGGGGGGGGGGGGTGCGCACCTCCTGCATCCTCCCCCTAGATCAATCTCTGTGCAATTATCAACTCGCATAATAAAACCAAATTTTCAAGATTAGGCAATCACATGAGGTTAGCAGGACCATTTCAGTTGGCCACTAAGAAACATTCTATTTTTATTCTCTGGAGTAAAACTGGATAAAAACTCCTCACGATGTCGCATAATGAAGCATCAGAATGAAGCATCAGTTTTGAACTTGGGTAGCCCATGGTGTTAATCCACAACACCTTCCGGCCCCACTTTTAACCTTCCTCTCTGACATAATTAAAACTTCCACGTGTTCGAATTCACAATAAAACTTAAATACGGTACCAACCTTGGCTCCGCAGTATCTCTTTTTGTTAAAATCTGTATCCTCGCCGACTTTTGGGAAAATGAA
>NC_090890.1:4905013-4915013 GCF_036669925.1 Montipora capricornis
ACCATTTCCAGCCAAATTTCATGATGGCGGTATGTCCGTTTTTGGTGTAAATGACCCATGTTCCCTACTTTTGTTTCAGCATCAAATTTTCTTCGTACTTTGTCATGCTTTGTAAACTATAAGGTATTGTTCACATTTTTCGTATCACCATGCACAGCTAATTAAATAAATAATTAAATTCTCACTTGTCGTGTTTGATTATCTCCATGCAGATATCTCTTCTTCCTGACATGATTGCCGCGTCCAAGCAGTTGTAGCCGACCGTAGATACAACTGTAACATCCGCGCCACCCTTGATGAGCCTTCTTAAAGCACACATTTTGCCAAGATAGGATGCGTAAATTATTGGGGATTTCTGAAATTTAAAGACATCGTATAGAACGTTTCCAACCAACCTCTAGAGACACCAATAAAAATACAGAAATGTATTACTTCTGGTGGACGAACAAAAGAGATCAGTTTGTTTTCGTCCACCAACATGGCGGCTATGACGTCAAGTGAAAACCTCCTATATACAAGTCATACATCCATGTTGTAACGATAAAGGACAGAAAATCCGGGCTGCAAAATGATGTTAGGAACTTTAAGACCTACGACGGCGAGGTCAACGAAAACGTCACTTCAAAATATAACTTTGCACTATTGCAAGTTTTTCGCGATAATTCCATCTCGTTGTTCTCGTCGTACAACGTCGGCGAAGTATCTTTAGAATAAATTGGTACGAGCCGTTAATGGTTTCAGAATAAAATAGAGAAAGAAAGGTTCACATTTGTATGCTCACGTTGTCGTTAAAACCTTAAATTTGGTGATTTCGCGTAGTTCTTATGCAGAATACGGCGAAAATATGTGATAAAATGCGTGCAGCACGTGCCGCACGTGCAAAACGATTTTTTCCCTTTTTTGACCAATGATATTGCTTATTGGAAGAATAATTGCTTTAATCATAAAAATTACAATTTCCTCGATTGTGATTGGTTTAAAAAACTCCTGTTTTCTACTAATTCAAGTTGCTATCGGACAGTTTGTTATCGGATAGTTCAATAAGGCAGTCACATTTAAAGTTGTAGTTTAAGTCAGCGAATCAAATTCTCAAAGTTGCTGTTTAAAGCCTCATTTACACCAGCATGTTTTCCTTGACAAGTTTTTCTTGAAAAGTGTCCTTGTACAAAAACTAGCATCCTAGGTTTTGAACAAGGACACTTGTGAAAGTAAAACTTGTCAAGGACGATATTTGCTAGTGTAAATTACTTGTCAAGTGCACTTGTCATATTTTTCATTTACACTAACAAGGAAAACTTATCACGGAAAAACTTGTCAAGGAGAATTTGCTAGTGTGTGCAGTCGGCAAGTTTTCCTTGAAAAGTGGACTTGTCAAGAAAAACTTGCTAGTGTAAATGAGGCTTTAGTCATCCAATCACAACCTTTGTTTCAATCACCATAGAAACTGTGTACAGACTCCTATATAGGGGCTTTCTTTCTTTCTTTCTTTCTTTCAGAGCGACATTAAATAATTTTCGTCTCGTCTCTCAGTCTTTTAATTTTCCCTTTCTTTCATAACTTGGCTCTTCTTTTTTCTCGGAAATTGTAATTTTTATGATTAATTGGTAAGAGGACTTCGTGTCGTCCAATTCGGTCTGTAATCATGCTCGTGATAAACAAATCGAACTCCTACACCGTGGTCGTCCAAGTTTATCGCTCGTATGATTACAGACCGAATTGGACTCCACTCAGGCCCGATTCACACGGTACCGGACGAATTTTTTACCGGTTGAAAATTCGTGCATTTAGGGGTTCCGGAACCACGCTAAACGTACGAAAATTTAGACGCCTCGCCGTTCAAAAATATGAACGCCCCAATCGGGGACGAATTTTTAGCCGGTACGGTCGAAAATTTAACCAGTGTGCTGTGAACACCTTGACCCTCTACATTTTTGCACGGCAAAGGCGTGGTTGCATGAATGCGTGGAAACTCAGATACTACCGTCAGCCTTTCTCTTCCTTGACGCCATTTTGGATTTCGTAAAGAAGCGCTCTGCGCATGAACAGATGGTAAAACCACTGACAAAGGTTAAACTTTTACTCCTGTTCGTCAGTTCCGTGTGAACAGAGCGAAAATATTGCACAGTTCCGTGCGAACAAAATGGCCGGTCAAAATTTTCAACCGGTAGAAAATTCGTCCGGTACCGTGTGAATCGGGCCTCAGTCCTCTTACCATTACCTATTAGAAACTAAACTACCGCTATCAGATTTCAAGCATTTTGATTGGCTCGCCGGACACAGACTCTCAGTTCATACACCTGCTGTATCTTCTATGGTCAAGGAACGCATCAGCAATAAAGCGAGCTGGAAACATTTTTGCAGCTCTAAGAAAAATGGCCGGCAAAAGCCGTTTTGGACCGGAATTGACCTAGGCAGAAATCGATGCTTTAGACGACAATACATGGTAGAGTTGTTGATCCTGGATTTTTTAATAAAATGATTATTCTACTCGGGCTCGCTGGATATAAAATGATTATAACCAACTCAGCGCTACGCGCCTCGTTGGTCACAGTTATCTGTCACTTCATATATCCAGCGCACCCTCGTAGAATAATTTTCAACTAACCAATACCGCGTCGTAGATCTTAAAGTCCTTTGGCTAATAATGATGATGCAACGATGACATCGATGTGACGATGATGCTGCTGATGATGATATCAGATTTTTAAGATATTGAATCATAAGCGTTTTGGGGCAAACGACGGCAACCCTCAGTGAGGACTACTTTCAGGTTGCTGTAAGTGTCTCAAAACAACAAATGCTTGAGCTCTTTAACCCTTTCACCGCCGAGGGCTTCCTAGCCTCCTAGGCAAACGTTCTTACGGGTTCGTCACGCAAATTGCGTGACGAACCCGTAAGAACGTTTGCGTAGGAGGCTAAGGGCTTCCCCATTGAAGAGTAAATTCGTCTGGCGTTAGAAAGAGTAAAATCTATAAGTGTCAATTTGCATTTATGGCGGTGAAAGGGTTAATAATCACGACGACTACGAAGATGATTACGATGAGGATAGTAACGATGACGACGCTAATGACGATGATGATGCACATGATCATGAGATTGATGATAATATTAATGCAAGAGAAAATGATGGGACAGAGAGGGAGGCTCAGGGCGTTGGGCCAGGATATGTCATGTCCACGAAAGTTATTTTTAGACAAGCGGAAGTCTTTGTTCTAGCGGAAGTCTGTCTTCCGAGACGTCCGCATGCAGTCTTGCCTCGCTCATAGGTTCTTAGTGAAAAGAGAAAATGGCGGCGCACGTGGAAGGCTGGCCTGTATGCGGACGTCTCGGAAGACACACTTCCGCTAGAACAAAGACTTCCGCTCGTCTAAAAATAACTTTTGTGGACGTGACATATCCCAAGGGCTGGACCGGGAGCCTCCCTCTCTGTCCCCTCATTTTCTCTTGATTAATGGCAATAATAACGGTGATTGTAATGATTATGACGATAATGGTAACGATGACGACGATAATGATGATGATGATGATGACAATGGTGATAATGACGACTTTAGTGATGGCGAGAAAGACAAAGACGATAGTGATAATGCATACACGAAGATAAAAACGATATTAATCATAATGATATCAATTCCGATTACGATGACACCCACCATGACAATGAGCGTCGGCAAAGAGTCCAATTTTGTAAAGGAGATTCTCCGCTGACTCTGAACAGGAGCCCACGACGAGGAGGGGGGCAATTTCATTGTATTTGTGGAACAGCGTTTTACAGACCCAGTCATCTTTAGATTGATTTTCCCGCGAAACCAGACCTTTCCAGCTAATCACAAGTCTTGCATGATAAATTATTACCCATGGGATTGAGAATGGTCGCCCATGCATGCGAAATATTATTTAAGAACTCGTCTAAAAATACCTTGATCTGTGAAAATAGGGAACTTAAGCACGCGCGTTTTTGAGACGCGGACGGCAACCGGAAGTGAGCTGTTTTCCCTTTTGATCTGTCTTCACACAACCACATTTACATTGCCAAGTATAAAGGTCACTTTATTTAACGTCGTGAGTTCCTTCAGCTACGAGGCTGAAGCCAACTGTGCGCCCTTTAAACCCCCTCCCTCTGTCAGTGCTCCGTTTTAAGGAGATTTAAAGCTATAGCGACACGGATCAGAGGAAAGTCGAAACAGACGTTGAAGTCACCGAGGATCGAACCAGGGACCTCTCGCTCCGAAAGCCGCGCACTAGCCATCTGAGCCACGACTGCTCCTTAAGTATCTTTCTTCATCAGTCTGAGGATGATTAGTATAAAAATCTGGGAAGCACCATTGTCCTGACACGCGAAATATTCTCTTCCGGTTGCCGTCCGCGTCTCAAAAATGCGTATGCTTAAGCTCCCTGATTCCGTTACATAGACCAAGTATTGGGTGCCTTTACCCAGACATACGAGCTTAATCTCTGTTTTTATACGAACTCTTCATTAAGCTTTCTAGACATATCATGAAAATCAGTATCAGGTGAGAGGAATGACACGATTTCATGTACAACTCGATTGTGAAGGACGAAAAAGAGACACGAAATAAGAAATGATTCGTCGTGTATAACTTACTCTATTTTTGTCAAGAGCGTTAACGTCAGCTCCATATTGAAGCAGAGTGTCTACGGTCAGACCGCATCCAACCATAGCAGCGTGAAACAACGGCGTAAGACGATCATCATCTCTAAAAGAGAACGTGTATTTACAGAATCAATTTGAATTTTAAACAGGGTCAGAGTAAGGAGGTAGAAACATGTGAAATAATTCGAAATATAACTCGAAAGCCAAGTACACTGAGCTAATGTAAGAGCTGGACTAATTGACGCCTATAAGATAGCAGGTAACGAAATCGCAGTTTACGAAGAATTTGGCATTCCGAAGGGTAAACATAAAGCCTTAAAAATAATTTAGGGCATAGGTCCAAAATGTTTCAATTACATCCCTATCAACATATATAGGAATCTATCCACACATGAAACACTGATTCTGAAAAGGCCGTTAAGTCTTGCATTATAACTTAGGACATAAAAGACAAAGACTTAAGTCTGTGGCCGATAATGGATTTATTTCAGTGCCTATTGATAGCAAGCACCTCCTTCAATTCTCCTAGTCTCTTCAAAACAGCGTGACCGTGAGGCGAACATTCAATACGTTGTTATGACCTGTCTCGCAGTTCGGACGCTACTTAAAGTGACACGTTGACTGATAACCTGTAATCTACTGCTGCACCGTTTGTCAATAGATGCGTGGCCACCTCCACCCTCCCTTTCCTTGTTGCGTAATGAAGTGGAGTGCGAGAACCATAGTCAGTATCATTAACAGATTCGGGGCATGCACTCAACAGTGCTCTCACAACACAGATGACACCATTCCTAAAAAAAAAAAACAAGAACAGGCGAATTTGTCTTTTTTGGCGCATTTTTGGAAGGCGATTTAACCAGCTTTATTGAGAGGAAATCTAAATTCTGACTAAGAGTTATAAATTGTTACCAAAAGGATGCAAAAGAATTTTTAGGTTTTATTTTAAATAAACAGCGACACCGAATGTTTGCCTGTATGGAGGTATCTCCAGCTATCGGCTGCCTTCCAACTACAGCCCCACTTTCTGAAGTCATACGCTTAAAATGCTATAAAAATCCACTCCGGCTGTTAACGCGATAGAAAACGAGTGAAAACCTGTATGCTATAATTAGAGTGAAATGTCACCTTCCATGGGAATGCGTAAACCAACACTTTACCGTTAAAATGACTGACGCGTTAGGCATCCGTTAGTCATCGGTTAGAAGACTACATGAAACCGTTAAAGCGCTAAAACGAAACGTTAGACCATTAAGACAAAACTTTTAGAACGTTAGTACAAAACGTTAAGACAGTCCATTAACTATCCCGTCAGTTCTTAGCCGTTTTTACAGGTAAGCGTCAGCGTAAGAGTTCCCATGAAAGGTCGCAAATATTTACTGAATACTGTCAAGATTAATTTGAGCGAAACGAGCTTTTCACATAGATTCTGCTGTAAAAGAATGATGTGTTCACATTAGTGCCCATCAAGAATCGTACTCGGGCACCAAGTGTGAACGCAACCTTGAATTCTACTATCGAGCTAGATGAATGATCTTTTGTTTGAAACGTGCATACAGCTTTTACTATTTCAGTGAGGGCAGCATATGGGAGGAGTAAACGCTTTTCGGACAAAATCAAAAGAAAATGCACATACTCTGCTGCAAGGTGAAGCGCTATCTTTTCATCGTTGTCTTTAGCTCTGACGTCCGCTCCGACGTAAATGAGACGGTTCAGTTTCTACGAATTTAAAGAAAAGTATTTAAGCAATGCATTGGTATGCTTTGCTCCTGGATATTTTACAAGGTCAAGACAAGTTGTTAGAAATAAAAGATTGGTGAATAAAGCTACCAATGATAGTTGTACTGAATCAAAAAACTTACTCTGGGTAAGTCAAGTCAAGTCACCTCAACTTACATCGACATTACAAGTAGCCGCAGCGTAATGGATTGCCGTTCTCCCATATTGATCTTTGCTTTCCAAAAGGCTATCACCTCCGTTCTAGGACAAAATGAAATCAAGTCGATACACAAGTCAAAACAGTCCGATTTCAAGTACTAGTTTATGGCTACGACGATATATCGAACGTGATATATTTTGAATTTGTCATTCAGGTGGTTTTGTGAGGCATCTTCAATGAATGATTTTTCCCCACAAACCTACTTTGCTATAATTAAAGGGGTCGGAGTGCAGTGCAGTTTGATAAAATACCTCTAAAAGCAAATCCACTGTGTCAAGGTCAGCACAAGCGACTGCTACATGGAGCGGTGTTCGCCATTTTGCGTCCTTAAACTTGGCCATTGGGAAACCGTGACCAAGGAAATACTTGACGGCGGCGTGTTGGCTGCGTTTGACAGCGCACATGAGCGGGGACGGGGTACAAGTTTCTGTTGTTGGGTACAACTGCGCTCCCTAAAAAGAGGAAAAGGAGTTTGATGGTGATTTTAGTAGGATGGCAACACTACCCTGAGTAAAGACTAACTCCTGTGCCACCCTGATAAGAGACTGGAATTCAGGCATTCCATTGCAGGAGTTGGGGGTGGGGGCGGGGGAGGACTTAAATTGAGTCGTGGAACAGAGCATAACCTGTAACTGAAAACAAATATCAGTGAATGCCATTACCATTAAAAATCTCGCTCACAATCGTTTCGTTCCAACTAGACGTATGCTTTTACTTTCGACCATCTCTTTCATCCCTTTGTTTTCAAAATGACTCTTTTTACTTCTTTCAGTACCCTGCCAGTCATATTTCTTATCATAGTATATTACCTGGTCGAGGAGAAATTGAATAAGTGGTACATGTCCTTCAAGCGAGGCTCTGAGAAAAGAGAGAGAGTAATTCAGTAAACTGCTTGGAAGAACAAGAGACCGTGCAGAATGTGGAAGCATATTTCAAAAATGCTCATCAGGGTGATTCATTCTTGACAATTCTTAGAGGTGTGTTTCATTCGTTACGGCTTTTACCCTTGAAAAAGACAACAGCAACAGGATCTACCTTGTGGGTCTACAATATCCACCCACAGGACTTTGCTTATCCAACTTCATGGGATTAAATAGAATAGCGTTTCAGAGGGACTGCATTGTTGTTGATCAAAAATACTTCTTGACTGAAAAAAGGCAACGGCAACCTCATGCTGTTGACAACGCCATCGGTTATATAAGAGCTCTTGCCTTCAGGTTCGATTCCTTCAGTGAGCGTATATGTGGATTGCATTTGTTAATTCCCTACCTTTCTCCGAAAAGTTATTCTACAAATAACTCAGTTTTCTCTCGTTCTCTTCCTCGAAACCCATTAATTTTGTAGGGTTGCCAATAGAACTTTTATCTTTGCATGTTAATCGTTGTTCTTTATATTTTTCCTTCCTGACACCGAACGACTCGCAAACTTTAGAAGAAACAATTCCCGAAAGTGAAGTCACTGGGTATGAAATGGGAAAACTAAATAATGGAACTAATTAACATACTGAAAGTGGTTCAGCGTTGTCAGTGCTCTTACCGACAATGATATTCGTCATCACAGTGGTCAAAATTTTGGCATTCTTTTGACCACTTTGATGACGAATATTGTTGTGGATAAGAGTACAGACAACGCTGAACCACTTTCGATTTGCTTTTTACCAAAATATTCAACGGCAAAGAAAGTGTTTATTTCTGAGCGTGACCAAAATCATGATACAAAGAAAGAGAAAGCGTTGTCTATAACTTTCTCGCAATATGATTGGTTTATTTCCCAAAATTGACGCGAGCAGCGTTGTCTAGACTCTTATCGACAATGGCAAATTAGCCAATCAGATTGCGAGATTACAAGCAATTGTGGTAAAATAAGGTATCCTCAGAGCTAATAAACTTTCGTTACTTATTAATCACCTCAGTAATGGTGTCAATCCATTTTGGTCCTCGCATTCAATCTTCGCTCCTAGTTTCACTAACATTTTTGTTATCTCCAAGTTGCCTTGGCTGCAGGCGAGGTGAATTGGAGTGGAGTAATCCTCCTACAAAAGTTTGAAATAATGACTCTTCGTGATTTAAGACCGAGACTTATAAAAGCGTTTAGTTTGTTCCTTTTTGGTTACAAATCCAAAGGTTGCCAAAAATCGAAGCATTGTCTAAAGTTTTAGCCGTTTTAGCCCCATGGAGGCAGTGTGGCCCAGTGGTTAGGGTGATCCGGAGATCCCGGGTTCAAGACCCGCTCTGACCACTCGCTGAATTTGTTCCTGGTAGTCCCTGGTTCAACTTCCCAGCTGCACTTGTAAATAGCCAACTGGTTTGCCTCCGGCCAGTTGGATTCTTAACAGTTGTTGTTGTTGTGTTCTGTTTTTTCGTTGATTGTTTCAGAGTGGCCCTGAAAAGCCTCTATGGGGAGTGGTCAATTAAGTATGTATTGTATTGTATTTTTAAGCCTTCAAAGGGTTGAGCCATTCGCACAAGGAGACGCATTCGTTTTACAATTCACAAGGTTGGTTTAAGCCTTTTTTCCTCTTTCTCTTTTATACTAAGTCTTCTTAAAATCTTTTTTTGTTTTAATTTCTTCAATCTCTCTTCCATTTTTGGTCTTTCCTTTGTCGTTCTTTCATTTATTTGTTCATTCATTTTTCAATTCAATTGACAATTTAAACTCTTGCTCACACCAACTTACGTGGGTAATTGCTTAGATTATCTAGTTCTTAACTGATTTCTTTGCTTTCTTTGTTTCTGCAAGATTTCCTTAAATTCTCATTTCTTTCGTCAACGTTTGATTTGTGTTGTTTTCAGTCAAGGTTTGTTTTTTTGTTTTGCTGGCCTTAAGCGAATTGCATCAGTATGGAATTCTAAACTGAATCAACAATATTTTTTGTTCCGTTCTCTATCTATGTTGCAAATTTTATATGGCAGTGTCAATCCTATTGGTGAATTTGCTGGTCACCTGTGCTTTGCTAATATCAGCTCCTGATTCCAGACACAGTTCCACAATCTGAAAAACGGAAAATGTGGGAGGAGTTAGAAATTATGCACTTTACGAATTTGCCATGCCAAAAATTGTTAAGAAACCACAGTCGTTTCAGTTGAACATACCAAACCGCTCATGTCCCCCTTTTAACGAAATACAATGCATATACATGCTTCAGAATCAGTCAATTTTGATAACGATAGGTTAACTAACCTCTTTGTGTCCATTTTTGACAGCCGTATGCAAACATACGTCTCCATAATTGTCCGGACTGTTCAATATCGTACGAAGAGACAACCCACCATTCTTGGCTGTCAAAAGAAAAGGGTGACTCTAACGTAATTGTCCATTGCCATGGGCATAAAAGCGAAATTTATCCTTAGAACTAAGAGTCCAAGGCTAAACATTCTAACAATTTAGTTCTAGACAAATAGGAATGCTCTTGCAAGAAACCTTGACTTTCTCTGTGGCGGCAATCTGTA
>NC_090890.1:4920013-4940013 GCF_036669925.1 Montipora capricornis
TATAGTCATTCGCTGGATCAGTGTGGTTTCTTTATCTTACGTCCTGGTTAAAAATCTCACCTCCACAACTCTAAGATGGCCTTTACGAGCTGCATAGTGAAGCGGTGATTGTCCAATGCAGCTTTTCGTAAGGACTTGAGCTCCTCTTTGAATCAGAAGTCGGCAGGCTTCGTCGGCACCGAACTTACTAGTGCAGATCAGAGGTGTCATAAAACCAGCTTCGCCTGAGGCCACAGCATCAATATCTATGCAAGGAACGATTACAAATCTAAATTATGCCCTCCGCATGTTCCTGGCGTTAACAAACAACAGAAAATATGGGCCACTCGTTGTAATGATCTCTTTACAATACACTTAAAAGAAAAGGTCCCTAGTCTACCCAGTCAGTATCATAGCAGCTTCTTGGAATTGGATCCTGCTGCCTTAAGTCTACGAAATTCGTTGTTGTTTAGCCTCTTTGTTGCAGTGGGCAGCTGTTTTCACTTTTTGCAGAGTAAGGCAGAGAATTTAAGTTCGCAGATTAACATTTAGTTAATTTTAAAAACGAGCGATAAAAAATGACGACGTTTTGACCATTTAACGGGTCGAAGTTCAAATTCATTCATAAAATTCCGTATATATACAATTTTTATACAATAAGAGGCTAAAAGATTTGCTTCACAATCCAATGACTGACAAGAAGGTTTTAAGAATACAACTACAAAGCCAAAATTGGAGTTAAGGAAATAAAAAAGAATAAGAAAATTTATGAACTTGAACTTGGACTTGAAATGATGGTGGAACGGTCGAAACGTCGACATTTTTGTTATCACTCGTTTTTGTAAGTAAGACAAACAAATGTACAAATTCTAGCGCCAAAACCTGATCCTCACTTTGTAAAAACAAAAGACTCCAATTAACAAAGAGTAAAAGCCAGTTAGGCTGGTGCCGCTTGTGAGTACTAGTTCTAAGGAAGAGTGACAAAATAGTCAGCGCATTTTTCTGCAGGTCTTACCTGCTCCAGCGTTTAGCAAGCAGTCAATTATTTGAAGATAGTTTCCTCTGGCGGCGTGATGTAGAGGGGTGAGACCATCCTTGTCCAAATCATTGCATTGGCCAGGGTTTGCTTTAAGCAGTCGCTCTACTTGAGATAGCAAGCCATCAATACATGCCTGAAATATAATACAAGTAGCTGCAGAAACGCTTATTTAGCTCAAATTGATGTTCAGCTCTTGATGTCTTTTTTTCTGGAAGGTGATGTTATACAGCGACCATTTGCAACTTGGCTTTTCAGCTCTATAATAATGAGAAGGCCAGCGCTTCCGCTATAACTACAATGTTCTCTACGAGAATATAATCTGAACATACAACTTCGCGCTACTTTGATCATTTTGCAATCAATCTCAGATGTTCAATATGAAATAGAAAGGGTAAAAGCAGTGCAAGCATTTAACTGGCGGTATAAATGGCGTAAACGTATTCAATGGACAGTACAAATTTATACCATTTCAATAGCGTCCAATTTGGTCATTCCACGCTGTACGCCGGTCGCTGTTGAGAAGAGAACCGAAGCGAAAATATACTATAATATCAAACGCTCACGACGACCGTTTTTTCTTTCCGATATCTTTCCTGACTTCCTCATTTTTCGCGGAAGGGTGAGGGATATATTTTGCAAGCACTGTTTTTCAAGTTCGGCGCTCGTTTTTTCATAAGTCGAAAAATTATCTGCACTTAATAGTAACTCATACTTAGTAAACTGTGAAATCTGAAGGAGGTTGCGGATCACTTTCAGATGCTCGTGAAAATTTCCAACAATCATGATTTAACCTTAGCACTCTTACGTATTTTGAAAAACTAGTTGCTTATGAAAAATCGTTTATTAAAGGAGATTACATGCAAAAAAGAAACGCTTCAGCTGTGCTTTAAAATGAATAAATCCACAACGAATAAAGACGAAAATTAACCGATTTTGCCCGATACACTAAAAGTGATGAACAAATATGCTTAATTCTTAACGCACGTCGTATCTTATCAGAATTTATTGGAAGAAATTTGCGATTAATGCTTTTAGCAAAAAATGGTTTTGATAACGTTATGGTGTTAGTTTGTTATCTTTGCAAAAAACAACTTTCAAGGCACGCAATATACTATGTTCAGGACTTATATATGTGGTGGTATTTCTTCATTACACAATACTGTGCACGTTTTGACAAACCGAAAATAAAAGATATTAAACTAGAAACGAAGCGAAATTAAAATAGTTAACATACATGTATGGAGCGATCAGATACTAATACAGGAAACGAAGAATTTTTGGGGGGGGGGACTGAAAACTAGATAAAGCAAAGGATTTACTGAGATATTTTTGAGCTACCTTTGAGAGCACATTATAATTTCAACGTGGACGTATGAATTTCGTTCGTTTCATCGAATTTCGTTGTATTTGGGTTCTTATCCAAAGTGGGCTTAGGACTTGAAGAAGTGATATCAATGGACTTGCATGGGAAGTTCGCTACTTCAAGTTTCATTTCCACTGCGCTTTTCAAGAAAGGCAAGTTATTTAAAAGGGTGCCACTGAAAAGAGAGAACTTCGAGCCTTGAGCAGCAAAACTCGCTGATTATCCGAATATTTCCTCTGGCT
Organism: Montipora capricornis; assembly: GCF_036669925.1. Lineage (NCBI taxonomy): Eukaryota > Metazoa > Cnidaria > Anthozoa > Scleractinia > Acroporidae > Montipora > Montipora capricornis. The sequence goes on from NC_090890.1 coordinate 4,922,637, forward strand.
CTTTGCCACTGATTTTTCAGACAGGTAGGACAGCAAAAATCAAAGCGGAAAAACGAGTGTCAGCATGTAGAATTACAAAAATTACGTAAGAATTGGAACAGCAACAACGAAAGTTTTGAGATTCTTAAGGAATTAATGATAAAGTCCTTTTGCGAAAAAAAGGGACTGTTGTCTTGCAAACGATGTAGTTAAATGAATTTTTTTTTTCGTCACAGTGAGATGGGAAAAACAATTGATCTTATTTGGTCGTTCAATTTGATTACAGTCGTTTTATTTTAAGTTATCAGTATCCTAACTTAATGCCGGTTTAAAGGGAAAAAACTTCCCCAGAATTCTCTTGATATCCCATCTAAAAACATGATGGAGACTGAGGCACGTTTCAAACGTCGAACTTTTCATTTGCCGAACCTAATCATTAGATTTGGCACATGAGAAGTTTGACGTATGAATCAATTAGGTTCGACAGATTTGTATTTGGGTCGACCCGCCGTTCTGTTCGACTGCACCAGTCGAATAGAACGGCAAAAGTTCCACACCGATTTAGACGTCGAACCTTCTCATGTGCCGAACCTAATGCATAAATTACTTTTATATGAACTAAAGTTTATGGTGTGCATTCGTGTCTCAATATGATCGCAATTTCCTTGAATATAGAAAAACACAGCAAATAAAGCTGTTCCAACTTAGCGAGTAGATATCAAAGTAACTATTTTTGACCTATTTTGGCTCTTTGTAGTGAAGCGAAATGGGATGGAACGGAAATGAGTCTTTTCAAACCTCTTTCACAAGTTCATTTCCTTATTTTTTTAAAAACCGTTAAAAATGGTATATGTTTATTCCAAGAATTAAGTTCGACACATGAAAAGTTCAACGTCTGAATCAACCGTCGAACTTAATTGGGCCGACCCAAATAGGTATTAGGTTCGGCACATGAAAAGTTCGACCGGTTTGAAACGGGCCGCACTTTACACGAAAGCTGATTACGTAATTAAAATTTGGGCACTGGCGTACATTTTAGGGGAAACAAAAATCAGTTCGGAATTCTATCCCTAAAAGTTTCGGAACTCTTACCTGTGCCTTTAGCTAAAATATGAAGAGATATAATTATTCTACAGGAAGCTATTCAAGAGACATTCAATGACTCTTTACACCTGGGAAAAAGGATATCAGCAAGCCGATTTCGGTCTCACGGGCTCTGCGTTTGAAATTTGCGACATTTTCCAATTGTAAATATTTGTTACACCTAATGTTCATCTATAAGAAGCCGTCTTTTCAAAAAAAAAAAGTAATCAAGTTTCATAATAAAAGGAAAAAGGGAAAAAATGTCATTTTTTTTGTCAGAAACTCATTCAAGATTATTATCACATTGCAATAATCTCGAGATGCTATTATTCCAGGACGCAGATATAGTTTTAAAACGTCCTAGTCAAAAGTTGCACTTGAGAACTTAATTAAACACCATGGAGATAGATTTAAAAGCTCTACCGTTGCAATGTTATTTATCATACAAGAACCAAGCTTTTTGCTACGAATGTGTATTATAACCAAAAGTCTTTGAAAAAATATCATTAATTCAAAATATGACCAGGCTCAGTTCGAGGTCATTATTGGTCCAATTGATCTGAAAATTCAATTCGGCAAACAAGAAATACACAGCCCCAAGGTAATTGATTTTCCATTGTGATTTTGCACGCAGGCAGGATCACAGCTTCCGTCTCCCTATTCATCTAGAGGGGATTTTTAAAAAAAAAAAAACGTTTTTTCAACGTAACTGACCCTGGAAACTTTTAATTCACTCTATAACTGTTTTCTAATTTCGGCTTCAAGCAGCCATGCTGAGATTAAAGACCCCCTCGTGTATTTCTAAATTTGTTGATGATAAGTTTAAAAACTACTCTTCTTTTTCTCAAAACTAAGCACGCTTGACTAATTCTCGACTTTCTAAACTGTGGTTTTAGCCCAGTGATATCTGTTCGTAACAACGAGGTGGAAGGCTACATTTCTCTTTCTAAAAATGTCTGAATTACAAAAATTACGTAAGAATTGGAACAGCAACAACGAAAGTTTTGAGATTCTTAAGGAATTAATGATAAAAGTCCTTTTGCGAAAAAAAGGGACTATTGTTTTGCAAACGATGTAGTTAAATGAATTTTTTTTTTTCGTCACAGTGAGATGGGAAAAACAATTGATCTTATTTGGTCGTTCAATTTGATTACAGTCGTTTTATTTTAAGTTATCAGTATCCTAACTTAATGCCGGTTTAAAGGGAAAAAACTTCCCCAGAATTCTCTTGATATCCCATCTAAAAACATGATGGAGACTGAGGCACGTTTCAAACGTCGAACTTTTCATTTGCCGAACCTAATCATTAGATTTGGCACATGAGAAGTTTGACGTATGAATCAATTAGGTTCGACAGATTTGTATTTGGGTCGACCCGCCGTTCTGTTCGACTGCACCAGTCGAATAGAACGGCAAAAGTTCCACACCGATTTAGACGTCGAACCTTCAGGGGCACCCAACGAGGATATAGTTCAAAACCACTTAAACATAGCATTGTTAAATGTATTTTAGTATTTTAACGGTTGCAATAGGCACATTTTTATCCCCTAAATTTTTTTCATCTGTTCGGATTTCCTAGCTGAAGGTCTAGTGATCCGAAAACTATAGGGATGAAAACTTACCTTTTCGAAAATTTCAGCCAGAAAAAAGGCTCCCGAAAAATCTAGGTGACCTTTTTTTGAGTAAAATCCGTTAAAAATGGGCAATTATACAATTTTTCAGATGGTCGAAAATCCTAGGAGAGGCAGGCAAGCAAGAAATTTTACAACAAATGTTACGAAAATTCTAGATCTCAAATCGTCTTCCGAACAGATATTTTCCGAAAATTGACGTTGGGTGCCCCTGAACCTTCTCATGTGCCGAACCTAATGCATAAATTACTTTTATATCAACTAAAATTTATGGTGTGCATTCGTGTCTCAATATGATCGCAATTTCCTTGAATATAGAAAAACACAGCTGTTCCAACTTAGCGAGTAGATATCAAAGTAACTATTTTTGACCTATTTTGGCTTTTTGTAGTGAAGCGAAATGGGATGGAACGGAAATGAGTCTTTTCAAACCTCTTTCACAAGTTCATTTCCTTATTTTTTAAAAACCGTTAAAAATGGTATATGTTTATTCCAAGAATTAAGTTCGACACATGAAAAGTTCAACGTCTGAATCAACCGTCGAACTTAATTGGGCCGACCCAAATAGGTATTAGGTTCGGCACATGAAAAGTTCGACGTTTGAAACGGGCCGCACTTTACACGAAAGCTGATTACGTAATTAAAATTTGGGCACTGGCGTACATTTTAGGGGAAACAAAAATCAGTTCGGAATTCTATCCCTGAAAGTTTCGGAACTCTTACCTGTGCCTTTAGCTAAAATATGAACAGATATAATTATTCTACAGGAAGCTGTTCAAGAGACACTTACACCTGGGAAAAAGGATATCAGCAAGCCGATTTCGGTCTCACGGCGGGCTCTGCGTTTGAAACTTATAATTTGCGACATTTTCCAATTGTAAATATTTGTTACACCTAATGTTCATCTATAAGAAGCCGTCTTTTCAAAAAAAAAAAGTAATCAAGTTTCATAATAAAAGGAAAAAGGGAAAAAATGTCATTTTTTTTGTCAGAAACTCATTCAAGATTATTATCACATTGCAATAATCTCGAGATGCTATTATTCCAGGACGCAGATATAGTTTTAAAACGTCCTAGTCAAAAGTTGCACTTGAGAACTTAATTAAACACCATGGAGATAGATTTAAAAGCTCTACCGTTGCAATGTTATTTATCATACAAGAACCAAGCTTTTTGCTGCAAATGTGTATTATAACCAAAGGTCTTTGAAAAATATCATTAAATTCAGAATTTGACCAGGCTCAGTTCGAGGTCATTATTGGTCCAATTGATCTGAAAATTCAATTCGGCAAACAAGAAATACACAGCCCCAAGGTAATTGATTTTCCATTGTGATTTTGCACGCAGGCAGGATCACAGCTTCCGTCTCCCTATTCATCTAGAGGGGATTTTGAAAAAAAAAAAACGTTTTTTCAACGTAACTGACCCTGGAAACTTTTAATTCACTCTATAACTGTTTTCTAATTTCGGCTTCAAGCAGCCATGCTGAGATTAAGATCCCCTTGTGTATTTCTAAATTTGTTGATGATAAGTTTAAAAACTACTCTTCGTTGTCTCAAAACTAAGCACGCTTGACTAATTCTCGACTTTCTAAACCGTGGTTTTAGCCCAGTGATATCTGTTCGTAACAGCGAAGTGGAAGGCTACATTTCTCTTTCTAAAAATGTCTGCTGGTAATTTCCCCAAAAAATGAATAGCAACTGGCACAAAACTTATAAAGGGGAAAATTAAAGCCGATTGATTCAAACCAACAGCTCACAGCACAGGCAGTCTACTATGAACTTTAAGTTTTGAAATTTCCTCGGACCTATTTTAATTACATCCCTCTAAATTATTCTAAAACGAATGTAACCCTGGCAATTTGAGAAATTGCAAAACCTATCAAGTAGCGATATAAAATAGAGGTAAAAATGAATTTAAAAGATTATTCCTTACCTGATGAAGTCCTATGCGTATGCATGGATTTCTTTCCACAGTTTCATCGATGCTCTTTTGAAGCGAATTCTCTGGCGAAGAATTATCCGAAATTCGTCGCGAGTTTCGTGCACTCAGCAAGCTTGACATCTCACTGCTGTCGATTATCTCACCCAGCTGTATGTATTCAGATTCATTTAACATTTTGTTCGACATCCTGTAATATAATTTCAACACAAATCTTTGTTGTGTCCGATTCTTATCTGTGGTTGGTCCATAGACTAGTAACACCATTGTGTTAATGAAACATAACCGCCTAAAAATTGTTGAATGCACGAATAGGAGATCTATAGATTGCATTGTTAGTGTGAGTTATTTTCATAACAATTAAAACTAACTGTAAATGACTTACTTTTTAATGGAAAAGAGAAGTCAGTTGACAAACAACTAAATAATTACTGTGTCGCTAACAGAACTACATAATGTCAAAAATTTTATTACTCTCAAAATGGAATAGAGGAATATTATAGCTGTGAAAACGAAGCTTTTCGTGAAACATTAGTCATTTCTAATTGACTTTTGAATCTACGAAGAGGCTATTTATTCAAGATATAAATCCCATTTCCGATCTGCAGAAAGAATAAGCGGACAAAAAGCAAACCCTGCCCTTGATTATTTTTAATTGGAGAACTCGGTTCACTCACCGAGACAACGGGGGTTTTTAATGAACACTCAAACATTATCACAACGTTCTCAAAAATTAGTTAAACGTGGGTTTAAAGGCTAAGAAAGTAACGAAAATGTTAGCCCCAGAGGTAATTTGATGTAGTTTCTTGTACTATCAATAAAAATGCCTCTCAAAGGCTCTTGGTGCAATTATGATTTGCAGCTGTCTTTTTCGGCCCTGAAGCAAGCGGACATTTGCCGACGTACCAGCTTATTCAGCTTTGAATAATAAACGAAATGTGACTTACCAGAGACCTTTTTATCTGGTTCGACTTAGTAACTCGAAACCCATGTCGTGGCAAGAGATGAAAATCAGCTGCCGAACCGTCCTAACCCTTTGCAGCAATGAAATGGATTTTTCGTTTTTTTTGACCGGTGACTTTTATATTGAAATTGTATTGTTTACCGAAAAAGTCATATTCTCTCTAATTAAGTACACCTCTTTCATACCTGATAAAATCCAAACAAACAAAAAAGCTGTGTCACTCCAAGACGCCAACTTGCTGAACTGACACGAATGATCTGTTTTGTCAGTTATTATTAGTCAGCAAATTATAGAGTGTACTCCGTCAGAAAATTCATTAAGGTGAATTTTTTTGCGTTTTTTAAGACTTCGTGATCAATGTTTGAAATGATATTCGATCATAACCAGTAATGTTTATCTATTCGTCCTCACCTCCTAGCTTTTATTGCAGGGCATGTGCGGGGTGGGAGGGGAGGGTGGTGATTATGAATTTGAATCACATGTCTTTGATTCAAGTTTTAGTGCAGTTTCTAATTGATTTCAGAGCCGAATTCTACGCGGTCTTTTCGGACACTTTTCTCATTTGCATTTCTGTCACAAGGACAAACACTGATATATTTTGAGTAGTCCTTGTCCATTAAACAAAAAAAAAAAAACGGAAAAATCACGACAGAGTTTGCACTGAATTAAAAACTCATCTGACGTCAATAATAGGGAAGAGAATATTACAAACAAAAAATCGTGGAAAAGATTATGAATCCGTGGTCGTTATCTTCGATTTGACATCATTAGAAATTTAGTGACGACACGTCTTTGCAATTCACACCTGTACAGTTTCCTATTACATGCAATCTCCGCTCAGATTACAACAGCACAAATTTTAGTTGACATCTGTGATTTTTTCATAGACGAAAAAAAATTTCCTTGTGAAATTTCACTACAATATCATTTGAGTTCTTTAGAGCAAAACACCTCGATATTAAAAGACTTTCTTCCAAGGCATAGAATCAAATTAACGCTTTAAAACGGGTGCCACTTTTTAAAATATTTACGTTATTACAAAAGGCAGCATCGTTTCTTTTTGTTTTTGAAGGAAATAGTTCTTCTTGACGCAAAAAGCTTTGAGTACTAGAGAATTAATCCATTGCACTGTCAAAACTTGAGAATATGTTTCCATTACGGTGACAAATTGGCGTTCAACATTTCCATGGCTCTGCTTGAATTTTGTTTACTTTCTTTTTGACAAATAATATAAATTTCAGCCGACGTAAACGCCAAGATTTTGTCATACCCAGCAGAGTTTTCTTATTTTTGTAATGGTTTTCAATTTGTTTTAGCTTCTTATTGATGCACTCAAAACAGTCATTTTTTGAAGCTGCCAAAATCATTAACTCACAAAGTGTAACCAGGATATACAGTAAATGACACCCTAAAGAGATGTCTTTAAGAAATTAATCTTATTTCACTGCAGCAGATCAGCGTACGTGTTCTATGCCTCCCCTGATTAAAATATGGTAAAAAGGTGCCGTGTAATCAGTACTTGGTTAGTAAAGATAAGATACATATGCCAGATACATGTATTTTTTTCTCTATAGGCACGCCTAAAAGCGAAGTTCCTCAATTATCATTTACTTTATATTATGTTTTTGCTTTCAAATGTTTTTATAATAAGTCTGCTTACCATTCGATCAGTCCGGCTTGCTGATTGCTGTAAATTAGTCTATTTGCCGGTGTGCTTTCTTGCTCCTTTAGGCGTTTTTCGCCATCATTATTCAGTCTGTTTTCTCATGCTCGAGGTTGCTCTTTCTTTCGCTGCTTGGCGTCAATATAATTTTGTCTCTTTAGTTTTTAGAGCTGTTTTCTCTCTCGTTGTTTGTCGATGTCACTAATATTTCACCTGTTTTTCCCGCGTTCTCAGTCGCTCTCTTTCACTGCATCGCTCACTCGTTGCTTTCTTACTGGTCTTATTGTTTTTTTCCCTCGCTCTCTCTCTTTCTGTTCTTTCTTCGTTGTACGACATATTAAAAAATGCTTAGCTTGTTTTTTGGTTGTCTTCAAGATTTTTGCTTGTTTTGCTAAAATGTGGTACGCTTGCCTTGCAACTTCCCGCCAAAAAACGCGGGTTCCAGCAGTGCGACATTTCGTGTATTGGCTTACATGAAAAGTTGAACTCACCGTCGCACGGACGGTACTTCGATTACGTCATAACCAAAACCCAAATTTCGCGCATCTATGTGTTACCATATTCTTAATCATGAGAATTTGGTTTTATCAACGAAGTAGATAATGTAAATTGGCCACCGTACAGAGACTCTAAAAGCTTTTAGATTTTAAAAATTCTAAAAGCTTTTAGCTTTTAGAATCTCTGTACGGTGGCCAATTTACATTATCAACTCCGTTCTCAACTTGATAAAACCAAATTTTTGAATACTACTTCCCCACCGACGTAGCACCACAGTTTCTTTAGAGACTACCCTCTTAATCATGAGGCTCGGCGCGGAGCTCTCCTATGAAGGATGTACCTTCACATACAGACGATAATCACAAAATTTTAACTTTAGAAGCCTATGACTCATGTCACTTCACGTTGTATTTTGTACAGGACTGAAAGAATAGTATTTTAAGCTGTACGTAACACATAGGAAGCGTGCAAATCCTGTTTTTGCCCATAAATTAATTTAAATAGAAAGATTTTAGCCTATTCTTCGTAACTACTAGTTTCGACAATCTTAACTTTCGTAAAGTGACAGTTAAACAGAGTCAACGGCAACGAAAAACACCCAAAACTGTGCATTTTTAGGCCCCGTCTACAAATATCCGTATTCCTTCCAGTATCCAGGACTCCTCTGTAACTATTCTCAACAAAGCATTCGCATTCAGGCGTGCGAGTTGGGGACAATTTTGTTCAGATTTACGCGGTACAGGTTGGATCTGAGTTTGTAACGTCATCGGATTTCAGTTATCCGGATTCGTCCAGGCGATTCCAAATTCTTTAATTTCGTTCTTAAAAAGTTTGCAGATTTGCATGCCGAATTTGCCGGATACGTGTGGACGGAAGGGGAATCCGCAAGGAAAAAGCTGCGGATTAAAAAAATATACGGTTAACAGCGTGTGGACGGGGCCTTAGTGTATTGAGCGAAAAAAATTGATTTGCACGCTCTGCCAGTGCTTTTTACATTTAGCTCCTTATCCTTTGCAATATACCTAATCGGCTAACTCAATGTTGTACTCAATTCAAATTTCCAGGGATTAAGATTCTTTGTGTATTGTATTTGGATGATAATATAGCATTCATATTTAAATGATATGGAAATACCTGGAACAAAACGTTTTATTCCCAAAAGGTTTGAATAGGCCTTTTGCAACTAACGATCACATGGTACAAAATCCGCCATGCTGGAGGGCAAGCTCATTATTATTTCCCCACTGGGACATAAAAACAAAGGCAGATCAAGCTTGACTGCTTCAGGTCTCTTTGTTTTAATATCCCAGTGGGGGAATAATAATGAGCTTGCCCTCCAGCATGGCGGATTTTGTACCATGTGATCGTCACTGTTGCAAAAGGCCTATTGGGTACAACATTGAGGAAGCCGATTAAGTCTGTAACATGGTGTATTCTAATCTACTAAATGGATCATATACGTATTCTCAGTATTTGACTGGAACTAGCTTGCAATGGAGGCTAATGCGGGGGAATCTTTTCAAATGCAAATATTTTTAATATATTTCCCTGCATTAGTTTCTACTGCTACTGCTACTACTGCTAGTTCCAGTCCAATACTGAGAATACGAATATGGTCTATAAAGGATAGATTCAACTAGTCAAGCAACTAATATTAGGCTAACCATATCCACACAATCTGTTTGTGTTAGGGTTAGGGTTAGTAACCGTTTGTAATTTTATAATAAATGCCTTTTCTGTAGTGATATATCGATAAATATCTGCATGGACCAATCTTAAATAAATGTTGTAATACCTTACCTGCAGTGTACTGTCGTTCTTTTGCCTCACAAGTGGTATTTTGAACAATTTTGAAGATTTCGAGTTCGCTCCTGTGCCTCTTAATAGAAGGGCAGGGTGGAAGGAAATTTTTGAACGGCTACAGCTCCAGGTTTTTCCCTAGAAATCGCATTGCTCCGCTTTCAAACTTCGCAGGAGAATGGCCGAAAGATTCACTCTTTTACTTGTACTTCTCGCTTGAAAATTCCAAACGGTCTGGAGCTATCCCTCGAAGGAAATCATGTCCCATACTTTCCGAGCGGTTAGAAATGCGTAACACTTTTCACGCGTGTCTGCCTCAAACTGATTGGACGCCGTTAAACAATAACTTATCAAAAATAACGGCGTCCAATCAGAAAGAGGCAATCAGCAGGACAGCCGTGAAAAAAGTTAAGCATTTCGACCGCTCGGAAGGTATGGGATTTTGATTTTTCGGGGGCTAGCTCCAGGCCGTTTGAATGAATTTTTTTCAAGTGAGAAGTACAATAAGAAGCATGAATCTTTTGGCCATTCTCCTGCGAAGTTTGAAAGCGGAGAAATGCGATTTTCCTGGGAAAAATTGCCCTGGCGCTGGAGCTGTGCAAAAGTTACCTTCCATCCTTAAGGCACAGTAAACAGCGAACTTGAAATCTTCAAAATCGCTCAAAACTGAATACCACTTCTGAGGCAAAAGAACGACAGTACACCGCAGGTAAGGTAATCCAACATTGCTCCATGCACATATTTATCGATATATCGCTACAGAGGAAGCAAACGGTGTCTGAATCCTATACATTTGTTATAAAATTACAAAATAGTTACACAAACAGATTGTGTGGGCTCCATGTGGACTAACCGGACTAATTATGTTCATTTTCTACCTTTTACTTTACTCGTTACAAGATAGTTTGCCCGTTTTGTACAAAATGAATAAGATGGGCAAATCGCGAAATGCCTATACTTGTAAGATCTATGTGAAGTGGCGTTTTCGTCGACGTTCCCTTTGTCCCTTGCTTAAGGGCCCACTGACGTATTCAACTTTTTTTGGGGCTCGTTGCTAAGGATGTAATGGTTAAGTAATTTGAGAGAATTTGGTATTATTTTGGTCAGTTTCCAACTTTTGCAAACCAATGACTTCCTTAGCAACGCACAAAAAATCCGTCTGTGGGCCCTTGAGTCCCTTGCTTGATTCACATTCATTATAATTCTTTTACGACGACTCCAAACGTTTCTACTCCGACAAAAGTGTGACAGCTACCCAAGAATGAAACTGGTATGAACCCCGACAAAGCTAGGAGAACGAATGAATTTCTCTCGAGCTTTATGCCGCGTGAGCTGAGGTTCTTCCCAAAACCTTAAAGAAGGCTTTTGCAATGATAACATAAGATTCTACACGTTTTTTTTTTTTGCGACATTTGCGGAAATCATTAGGTAATCACTCGCACTCTGGATAAACTGGAAACAAATGTGATGGTGACTTCACTGGGCTTTCGAAACGGATTAAAAAACACAGGCTTGGGAGCGCATGGGGTGGTATTGGTATGTGTGTCAGAGGAAAGGTTAAAGGAGTCAGAGAATACGTACGAACGCAGCTCCATCTCGCGCAAAGGAGCAAATGAAATGAGAATTTTCTTTCTCTGTGACGTAAGAGTTCGCGCGCTGAATTTTTAACACTGCATCAGGACTTGAAAAACTAGCAAAATGTTGTCTGTTGTTGGAGAAACCTCTTGCGTATGTAGCAACTGCTTTACAAGACCTTACAAACTCTATGATACTCGAAACATGGGACCAAGAAAGAGAACGAGCGCAAGCGATAGAGGATCGTCATATTTCAGCCATCACCCGACCCTTGCGGAAGACATTCATAGCACACAGCTGATGTGGATAAGATATCTAAGGCGAACGAAACGTAAAGAGAAGTCTGCAAAATCCGCTTTAGCTCGGCAGAGAAAGATGCCTGGTCCAACAGAAGAGGAAATCAAGTATGTAAACGAAATGCGGCGCTCAGAGATATTTTGGGAAAGTCCAACAAGAGTTGATAAAAGAGTCCAGGTTAAGGATGTGACCCCTGAAAACTTCTGGGCTTTTATCTACCAAAATACGTGGAAAGGTAGAATAAGGGTTTGTGAAGGAGAACTTATGTATAGAATAACTGAAACTCTTAATACTCTGGTTAGGGAAAAGGTGATTGGAAACTTCAATGTCAGTAGATTTTTTACGGCGGAAGGCATCGATGACACGTTCGGAAAGGATGAGATTCCGGCATACAAGGTAACGAGATATCTTGTCCGAACTAGACTGATATAAATGTGTCAGAGTATTTACAATTTTGTTTTGGAACGAGGAGTACCAGGATAAACGTCTCGAAGACAAAATCAGAATCAACGAATAAGGCACGCCAGATAGCCAGCCGGTTTTCAGTTGAGTGTCGTAAACGACAATAGGAAATTTAAGAAATCACGACGGCTACGAGAACGACAACACCACAAAACAATTCGCCCTTGTCACACGGCGGCCATATTGTCACGGGAGACCAAAAAAGCTTTGTTTTACCACGCCAAGCCTCGCCCCCATGATTTCCACTGCGAGGCTTGGCGTGGTAAAACAAAGCTTTTTTGGTCGCCCGGGACAATATGGCCGCCGTGTGACAAGGGCGAATAGTATCATTGGTTAGAGAGGAAAAATAATCGTGTTGCGCGTGTGGCACGCAAATTGGCGCATCTGAGTGACAACGACGTGAAATCGCCAAATTTGAAGTTTCGAAGACAGGGCGAGCATACAAATGTGGCCCTTCCACGTTCTATCTTAGTTCGTATTAGGAGCCCATGAATTTACACACGGATCTATTTTTAGACCACATTTTCCACAAAAAAAACAAAGGTAGCTCCGACTCGGTGACGCAATGACGTCAAGTAAGTTTCTTGTGATTGGTCATTGGGCTCCTGCGGGACTCTCATTGGCGGGAAATTTGAGAACGCCTTGACAGAAATATAGGACTGTTGTTCTCTCGCAGTCATGGGTTCCCGCTCGTATCCAACTTCACCCACACTGTGAGACGTGAACGAGATCGAATAATTGTAAAAGATATACGATTGAGTGATAATAATTATTTGAGGTGACGTTTTCGTTGACGTCGCCGTCGGGAGACTAGGGAGCTTTAGCAACGACAACGGCGACGGCAACGAGAACGTCACAAATTTGCATATTTAGTGAGCAAAAGCAACTGTGTTGCACGCTCTGCACGTGCATCTTTTCATTTTTCTCTATTTCTTTGCCGTCGTCAGCAAAACAACAACGTGAAATGACCAAATTTGAGGGTTTTGGGAGAACGTTAGCGCTTGAGGATAAATTTTCATTTTCTTCCTTAAACTGTGCGCCGTTCAAACCAGTTTCGTTCTTGAGGATTTGCCACACCTTTTTCACGTTAAAATGTGACGTTCTCGTTGCCGTCGTCGTTGCTAAAGCGCCCTCCCTACTGAAAGAAGACGTGGACTGACAGATAAACCAGGCAGAACGTAGAAAAACAGGTGCTGCCGGCGCTATCATTGATTTGCTGAGAATATCGCGCGAGTCTGCTCAGTGTAGGCGAAAATTACTATGGAGACTTGATTGAAAATCACTCTATCATGCCACTTTCTAGAATTGATTCTTCCTTGTGGCAGAGACCAAGTAATTTTATCTGCGCATTCTGACTACAATAAAATCTCTTGTCGCATTCCAGAGTCCGGATTCAAAGTTTGTTGTTCGAGTAGACCAAACGTACTATGGAGGACTTCCTCGACGGATTCAGAAAAGAGTCAGATTTACCTTGATTCCACCGAAGAATGTGGCTACATTGCGTTTTAAACGCTTGTCACCTATCTTAAAAAATAACACGGAGTTAACGGACCTACAAGAACAAAATGCTTGGATGGATTTCTCAGATTTCTCAAGTTTTGCTCCAGATGACAAAGCTGCAGCGAATAGTGTGAAGGAAAGTTCAAATCAACGGAAAAGTTCCCTCCCTTGTGTCACCAAAAATGACTTCGTGAACGTTTGCCTTAAGGCGACGGATGATTTCATTGTGGTTAAGGAGATAATCACAAATAGCAGAACTCTTAATTCATCCACAAGTTTTACTTTGAGAGCAAAAGAAAGTTTGTCAGGGACAAGCAAAATTGCTGTCACGATAAATAGGTTTTACACCTCAAAAACTCTCCCAGAACATTCGCTTATCTTACCGGAATTTAAAATAGGCACCACTTTCCTACAAATGGTAATTTAAGTCGTGTTCCATCTAAAAACACCACAGAGTTTTAGCTAAATATAATCGTTTTGGTAAAAATTGTCAACTTAGAAAATGTTATCAGCTGTAAATAAAATATTCCTCACTTAAATTGCGACTTACGGGTTTCTGCTGTTAAACGCAGGGTATAGATTGTCAACGATCCCTTTCGTCTGCAACACCAGACATCACAAACTTCTGGGCACGTCGACACTGACGACGCGATAATTTTATTTAGACATGGAGACGCAGTTAACCTTTTCCACTTTTCCACTTGTACTGCGGCCCCTAGCTATACCACATACGACAGATCACAACACTGGGAACCCCATGAGATTTTTATTAGGTCCCAAAGGATTAGGAACATTAAAGGGTTGTGAAACGGGGCCTATACGTTTTATCGTCCTTATTCGAGAAGAATAGAGAATTCAACAATTTGCAATCATCACCAAAGGCAGTACTTTATCGTCAGTTATTTAAAGTGCTATTTTAAAATTAGCAATGGCGGGACCCTAACCCTAACCCTAAACCCTAAACCCTAATAGGCTAGTTTCGAATTGTGTAGCAACAAAAGAACGGAGTCGAGGTTCAGGGGAATACTTAGCCTTTTGTTTTGTTCAAAACAAAGGAAAATGCAAATTATTCCCCTGAACCTCGACTCTATTCTGATGTTGCTGCACAATTCGAAACTAGCCTATTTCACGAGTATACCATTTGATTTGCTATTAATATCATACGTGACAAATTAGTTCTTAATTTTCAAACCTGTCCGCCATTTTGGCACCGTTGGAAAAGTTGTCATGGCAACATTGCAGTTTCACAGAAATTATAATTAAGGAGTAATTTGTCACTCATGTTATTTATTAATCGCGAAAACCGGTCACGTTTTGCTACGCTGCAATATCGGGCAGCCTCGTTTTATAGTCGCAATCCGAATGCTTGATAGCTAATTAGATGGTGAGAATTCCCCTAGGTTTTCACCGATTAAAGTCGTTGAGTTTTCTTTGCACCTCAACTTGTTTTGCAGCGCAGTGTAAACAAGGAATGGTTCTATTTTTCGAACCAACATTTCTACCCCATCGAGATTAGAAAATTCCAGATTCCTCTATTTAATTTCTTCGAACATGTTTTCCAAGCATTTAACTGCCTATAACCTCCCCAAATTTGTTTTAGCTGGAATCTAAAGGATTTCGCAAAAATTCTTTTACTTGGTTTCTTAAAACCTCCATTTTTATGAATTTTCAAAGTCGGCAAATATCGCCCTCATTTACTGACAACACCTTGTGAAAAAACTCTCAAAATGGGTCTGGGTCCAGCACTATTCGTAACGTAATCTCATTCCACGAACACTACACTCTTCCCGGGAAATGTTGCCAGGCGAAAACGCCGGATTCCTGCTGTGTCTTTCTCGAGTGTTCTCATTAAATCCAGAACAAAGGTAAAAAAGCTTCATTCCTAATGTTAAAGGCCCAAACAAAGGATAACTAAAAATGCACCTATCATTTTTGTTTCTCTAAAAATTAAAAAAATTGGAAATCAAGATTAGTATTTCGTAAATTTCAAGGTTTTATTTTGATAAAAATTGAATGGATGGAAGATAAACGGACCCAGGAACCTGAGAAATTATTCGTAAAATTTTTGGTTTTTAAAATTTACATTTTTTTATTACGAAGTATCCTACATGTACAGTTTTCAATTTACACTCACGAACCGCATGCTGTCCTGTTCATAGGAATTTATCCAAATATTTATATTTATGAAAAAAGAGTCTTCCAATTAATTATTTGGCGTTAAAGCTGCATTGATGGTGTATATATCTACAAACATGTTTGATGCGACAAGCTATTCAAGAGATGAACAAACCGGTTGTTGATTTTGTTTTGTAACACGCATACACTGAAGCAGAAGCAAAAAACTTAATAAATAAATTTTGGCTGAAATCTTTGTTGCGTTTTATTATTGAAAGTCACTGACAAGGAAAAAAGTAAAATTCTATTGGACAAACGATTTCTTTGAGGAGGCGAAAGCAATTTATATTGTTGTCGATTAAAAATGAGTGAATGTCGTTAGCAATTTTTTGAGCAGGTGCCACCTGCTAAAAAGTTGTGAAACTCTTCAAATGGTCACGTTTAAGAGGACCTAAGAACTGCCACTAATTAATAATACGTCTACTTTGAGGTAGCCAGTAGGAAATGTACTCAGGGGTCGTTCGTTTCTTCCCTAATAGCCGTGGATTATAGGCTGTCGATGTTTGTGAAGACATGGAAGCAAAATTGCATGAGCCCGTCAGATGGGATATTGGCATCGAGGTAATGTTCAGAACTTCGAAGCGATCAATGGCGGATAAGCAGACAATTTGTAAGCAGCCATCATTAAACACCTCAAACCCAAATACCTCGAGCGATGAAAGTCTGGCCAATGACGAGGACATGGACCAAATTCTGCAGGAAATCGAGAATCGAAACAATTATCCTTCGTTAAAGAACGCAAAGAAGCGGGACTCAGACAAAATGTTTTCAAGAGCTGAGAGTTTTGCTAAAGACGAGGATATGGATAGAATTTTGAACGAAATTGATGACCAAAGTAAGTACAATCCATCGTCAAAATATGATAAAAAACGAACCCTTTTTGCTGGTAATGAAGGAATTCCCCCAGACGAGGAATTGAACCAGTTTTTTGTCGACGTTGAAAAACGCAACGAAGAACTGAAAGAGTTGCTTCAAGTCGTTGAGAACAGCAGCGAAGGAAACGGAGGGTGGCAATCTAGAATTAACTCAGCTAGTGCGAAAGGAAGCTCTGATTCTTTGGTTGAGCAACTTATGCGACAAGAGTTACATGACGATGATAAAGATAAGAAAGGCCTAAACTCAAAGTTTTCATGCAAAGCGAACCGGGGCCGAAAACTAGCAACTAGCGCCTCTGAGCAGGAACTTGATCAAATGCTGGCAGAATTGTTGGAATTGTGAACGGAACAGCGAGTGAATATCGTATAGATCCTTGTAAATGTTGGTGATGGAAAAAAAACATGTTTAATCTATCCTAACATCCGCTTAATATTCTCCACGAAATACGAAAATTCATGACTCTGGAAAAATTATCGGGAAAATGCATCAAACTGATTTATAGCTACCATTAACTTAAAATATATATTAATGTCTGCCTAAAACCCGAATTGAGACGATTTCGCAGTGGTTTTGCGATTTCTAATTAGACAAAAAAACAAATTATGTTTGCATATTGTATTTATTCATAAACCACTCTTTCTCTGGCATTAATAACCTCAAACTGTTAAATGTATGTTCAGATATAAAATTTTAATGCGGCAAAACTAATAACCACACTTCCAATGGACTTTGTTCAAGTGTTTACTTTTCGGGTTTTTTTTATTACGTGGGCTACTACTATTGACAATTTGAGTGTTTTAAAATTATTTTGATGGAGTGGTTTTAAAGTGTCGTGAAAGCAAAACCTAATTAATTAATTGCACCAATCCTAAGAGACGCTGAGAACCAATATAAGCTCATCAAATCCCAAAGAAAATGCAGGTTGGCAGCGCC
>NC_090890.1:4945013-4965013 GCF_036669925.1 Montipora capricornis
ATACTCCGGATCCAAAGTTGTTTACTCCGGATCCATAGTTTATACTCCGGATCCAAAGTTGTTTACTCCGGATCCATAGTTTATACCCCGGATCCAAAGTTGTTTACTCCGGATCCGTAGTTTAAACTCAGGATCCATAGTTTATACCCCGGATCCAAAGTTGTTTACTCCGGATCCGTAGTTTAAACTCAGGATCCATAATTTTTACTCCGGATCCAAAGTTGTTTACTCCGGATCCAAAGTTTAAACTCAGGATCCATAATTTTTACTCCGGATCCAAAGTTGTTTACTCCAGATCCTTAGTTTATATTCCGAATCCATAGTTTTTACTCTGGATCCATAGTTTTTACTCGGGATCCAAAGTTGTTTACTCCGGATCCGTAGTTTCTTACTCCGGTTCCAAAGTTCCACGAACGCCCTCGTTACCGTGGTGATCACAGTCAAATCAAGGTAACTACTTGGTGTAGGGTAACTACTTGGTGTAGGTAACTACTTGGTGTAGGAACTCATATAGTGGTCCGGTGTAGTCACTCATATTGAGGTCCCAGGTGGCGTACTCAATACCTATCCTTAATCATACCTAGCCGTACCTAAGCATCCCTAGCTGTACGTAAGCATCCCTAAGCGTACTTAAGCATCCTTATTCCTCCCTAGCTGTACTTAAGGATCCTTAATCATCCCTACCCGTACCTAAGCATCCCTAACCGTACTTAAGCATCCTTAATCATCCCTAGCCGTACCTAAGCATCCCTAGCCGTACTTAAGCATCCTTAATCATCCCTAGCCGTACCTAAGCATCCCTAAGCGTACTTAATAAGCATCCTTCTTCATCCCTAGGCGTACTTAAGCATCCTTAATTAACCCTAGCCGTACTTAAGATCCCTAATCGTACTTAAGCATCCTCAATCATCCTTAGCCGTACCTAAGCATCCCTAGCCATACTTAAGCATCCTTAATCATCCCTAGCCGTACCTAAGCATCTCTAGCTGTACTTAAGCATCCTTAACCATCCCTAGCCGTACTTAAGCATCCCTAAGCATCCCTCTTCATTCCTAGCTGTACTTAAGTATCCTTAATCAACCCTAGCCGTACTTAAGGGATTCTTAAGTACGGCTAGGGATGAAGAAGGATGCTTAAGTACGCTTAGATATCCTGATGCTTAGGTACGGCTAGGGATGATTAAGGATGCTTAAGTACGGCTAGGGATGCTTAGGTACGGCTAGGGATGAAGAAGGATGCTTAAGTACGCGTAGGGATGCTTAGGTACGGCTAGGGATGATTAAGGATGCTTAAGTACGGCTAGGGGTGCTTAGGTACGGCTAGGGATGATTAAGGATGCGTAAGTACGGTTAGGGATGCTTAGGTACGGGTAGGGATGATTAAGGATCCTTAAGTACAGCTAGGGAGGAATAAGGATGCTTAAGTACGCTTAGGGATGCTTACGTACAGCTAGGGATGCTTAGGTACGGCTAGGGATGATTAAGGATAGGTATGAAGTACGCCACCTGGGACCACTATATGAGTGACTACACCGGACCACTATATGAGTGTCTACACCAAGTAGTTACTTTGATTTGACTGTGATCACCACGGTAACGAGGGCGTTCGTGGAACTTTGGAACCGGAGTAAGAAACTACAGATCCGGAGTAAACAACTTTGGATCCGGAGTAAACAACTTTGGATCCGGATTAAACAACTTTGGATCCGGTGTATAAACTATGGATCCGGAGTAAACAACTTTGGATCCGGGGTATAAACTACGGATCCGGAGTAAACAACTTTGGAACCGGTCTATAAACCATGGATCCGGAGTAAACAACTTTGGATCCGGAGCAAAAACTATGGATCCTGAGTAAGAAACTATGGATCCGGAGTAGAAACTACGGATCTGAAGAACGCAACATTGGATCCGGAGTATAAACTATGGATCCGGTGTAACTATGGACTCGAAACATCAAACCTCCAGTTAGATTTTTCGGTTCGCAAGAATTTGTTGAAGTTGACTGGAAACTTTGGATCTAACGGCCGGATCTTTTTTTGCAAGGTAAATGCAATTTTTATTTAACTTTAAGGATGGCACTTACGGGCCACCGTATTAATTGGACCTACTGCCGTCATTTTGAAACAAAACTTCATTCGAAATTTGCTCGTCGTAGCGAGGCTAGGAAGGCTTATTATCGTTGAAACAGAAGATAGCTTATTTGGCCGCCAGTATGAAAGAAGTCAATGACACCAACGACCACACGACTTCGCACGTGAACAGGATGCACTATTATTATTGGTTGACACGTCCGTAACCATGATGACGTCAACATCCTCACTTGTGAAAAGTAAAAATAGTTTCTTCATTTTGTGAAACGAATACAGGAAATTTTAGGAACAAGAAAAATTTCGGTATTTTGTTGATAACCATACAACAATAGTCTAACAATATAATGTTCTTTTATTCTCGACAATCTTTTTCCCTGTCTGGCAAATTAAACTCGCATTTTACGAGTAAACGAGCGGCTTCATCAGAGGTCTTTTTCTCCCTTTACTTTCAAGCACCAAAAAATTCAAACCAGGACATGACGTCACGGCGGCAATGATGGTGTTCCAAAACAAAGCAATGGCGGCCATGATAGTGTACCAAACTAATCCTCTGGGATTTGAACTCTGTTTTTACGCAAATACTTTCTTTTGTTTCAGCTCTTATCGGTTGCAACAAGACCAATTTCTGGAACTCTTTTAGATCCTATATTTACTAATGATAAAGCTAGTGTCTTGAAATCTGGTACTCTATCGCTATCGCTAAGTGATCATCTACCTGTCTTTGTCTCATAAGACTATTACTTTTCGCTCGACTAAAAACATTTCTGTTGAAAATTTTTTTGTCTCATTTTGATCTTGTTCCTTGGAAAATGGAAATAGAAATAGTATTTGTTTACCCACGGAACACCTTAAGAGAGCTCAGGAGCTCGCTCAACATGTGTCCGTGTTTTCCGGATCGAATTGGAATTTGACGGTGTTGGTTTTTGAGGAGAAGGGAAAACCGGAGTACCCGGAGAAAAACCTCTCGGAGCAAGGAGAGAACCAACAACAAACTAAATCCACATACGACACCGGGATAGGGAATCAAACCCGAGCCACATTGGTGGGGGGCGAATGCTCTCACCACTACGCCACCGCTGCTCCTTGGAATACATTGAAAATGTTAACGTTTTAAAGATCACAATGAAGCATTAGAACAATGGTACTGTTTATTTAACAATGTACTTGACATACACATGCCTTTTAAGATACGCCGAGTCAAAATTCAACACCAACCCGAATGGTTTTCTGTGTCAATAAGTTATGCGATCAAACAGCGTACTAATTTACATAGGCAAGCAATTCGGTATAATACCGAATTACATTGGCGAGAGTATCGTTTGGCGCGCAATCAAGTTGTCCATTTAATATGGAAAGCTAAACGTGATTTCTATCGTAATCGTAGTTCCATTAATTGCAACCTTCACTGGAAAACTTGAAAATTTACAGGCACATGTAAATCCAGTTTCCAAAGTGTAAATCTGGATTTACATGTTTTGTAAATTACAATTTACACGTTAAGTTTCGTAAACTAAGATTTACAAGGTATTTACATGTTGGAGTGAATTAGGTAAATAACCTGTAAATAGTAATTGACATGGTCATGTTCTTGAAGTATAAATGGAGGAACATGTAAATAACATTTAGATTGTTTCAAATGAATTTACAGTATGTTAATCATGTAAATGGGTTTAAAATATCCTGTAAATAACATGTAAATTGTTACAATCCTGTAAATCGAATTTCCATGAAACTTTCATGCTTCAGTTGATCATGTAAATTAACTGTAAATAGTGACTAAAAATCATTCTTTCGGAAGTTCAAGGTGGAGAGCATGTAAATGACATGGAAGTGGAGTTTTCAAAAACCATGTTAATAAAATTTTCACGAGACTTTCTTCACTGATGTTCGAACAAGTAAATAATGTAAATTTGCCCGAGGTTTTTTCTCTCTTAGAGCGACAGAATAGCGAGTTGCGAGTCGCGAGTCGCTGCTCTTAATAGGTAACGACTGGAATTGATTTTTTAAAAACTTATGGAAAATAATCCGCAGCTTAGCTCTTCTCAATGTTCCATTCTTCTAAGCAATCTGTTGGTTGATGGAATAATTTATGACAGTTAAATTGATATTGCTAACTTGTTCGATACTCATTTTGTCAATATTGCTTCCTCAGTTGTGCTTAACAAAAAGGCTTCACAAAAACGCTCCCAACTGGGGTTATCTGAAGGACTTCGTTAGTTCCAAGCTTCCACTGAGAGTTTCTTTTACCATACCTCCAATTACATCATATCTGTCTTTGTTCTTGATAGTCTTCGTCATCTACCTACTGGAAAAGCCGTTGGCTTAGGTGGACTTAGTGGGTATTTTCTGAAATTATTGGCTCCTTCCATTGCGTCTTCTCTACGACAATTTTTAACCGTAGCCTCTCATTGGGTTTTTTTCCCGATCTTTGGAAAAAGGCTAAAGTATCGCCTTTATTTAAAGACGGTTCTCTATTTGACCGCTCTAATTCGACCCATTTTTGTTCTTGCACATATCCGCAGTTCTTATATGATTCATTTCACATTACATTTCATTCATTGATTCATTCATCACGGGAACATTAGAAGCCACAAATGACCAGCTTGCAACATCAGTGGTTTCATAGCTCAGCTGGTTAGAGCGTCGAACCGGCATCGCGAGTTCAAGAGTTCAAACCCCGTTGAAATCCTGAATTTTTCAGGCTTCTCTACGCAATTGTAAAAATTGCGTTCATAACTGCGAAGATCATAGGTTCACTTGGCTCCTCTTTGTCTTAAACGTAAATTCAATTTCTTGTCTTCCGTTCTTTCAACGGATTTGCGCACCAGAGCTTGCGCTTTTAACCCGGGGGGGGGGGGGGGGGGGACTCCCATATGAAACAGACGGGATTGCTCGTCGTCTCGCTTAGGGGTGTAAATTTTGGATTTTGGTCTCGCTTAGGGTGTTCCGGGCTAAGCGCCAATATTTTATGCCACCAAGGTCTCCGCGAAGTAACACAGTATTACGCGAAGAGAAACAGAAGTCAAATTTCCTTTTAAATTTTCTTTTTAGATAAAAGCATTCGATGATTATGCCTTTTTATCATTAAAACTCATTGCGTGTCGTATTTTTGTGTTTTTAAACGGTCTCTTTTAGGGGTCAAAATTTGCTTAAGCCACGCCTAGATAAGTCTCCTTTAGGGGTTAAATTCAAAATTTCCGACGAGCATCCCCGTCTGTTTCATATGGGAGTCTCCCCCCCCCCGGGGCTTTTAATCTTCAAGTTCACTACCCGAGGTCTAATTCTGGAAAGTGCACATTTGCTTACTCTGCTGCCACTCTTTTTAATTGCCTTGACACTGATCGTAAGCAAATAACTTATGTATCTCCTCCTTCTATTATTTTTTCATCTAGATTAAATAACTTTAAGCATAAACTCTTTACCCTATTCCTTAAGTTTGCTAGAAATGTTTCTCATCTTGAAGAATCAATGTGTTATGATAGTCGTTTTTCTGTTTATTGTAACTGTGTAAGAAGGTAGTTAGTTTATATTATCTTATATCTATCTTAAACCTTACCTTTGTCTACTTTTAGTTTCTCTTGTAATAAGTCGTATATTGCTGATTGGGCATTGTTTCATGTGTGTATTTTGTACCGTTGGGAAGGCCGTAAGTTAGATCTCATTGGGTTAATTACGTCAACTTCGTGAAATAAAGAATATTGTATTGTATTGTAGTAATTCAATACGGCTGCTGGTCACGTGAGTGAAAACGATCCATACATTCTTTTTGTTATTCAGATGATCAACTGCTGGAACAAAAAAAATCACTTTTATTGGTAGCCCAGTGACAGCCAGAGTTCATGCCAAATCAATAACAATAACAGACGGCATGCATCAATGATATCTCCAGGGACAACAACAAACAGTTTTGGTGATAGACTGCTCGCAGTCCCTTCTGAGTTAGTCGAACCGTCCGCTTTGGTCACGCAAACGAGCGGAGAGTAGAATGGCGATTGAGCAAAGATGTATCGTCAGTTCCATGTGAACAGGGCGAAAATATTGCACGGCTCTGTGCGAACAAAATGGCCGGTCAAATATTTCGACCGGTAAAAAATTCGTCCGGTATCTGGTTGCATAGCCTGCGCTCGCAGACGTATTTCCAGCAGGCTACTGGTTGCAGGGATGCTTTCTCGGATCTTGCTGTTATCTCCCGCTAACTACCGAATGCTCCACAAATGCTGCAGATCTCGGGCTGATACTTTTCACTCACACCTTGTCTACCAACTATTGGACTCAGCCATTACCGTTAAAAACCCATCCAATACTCTACTACGAAGTATCGACATTTTTGCGAGAAGATCAGGCAATTCACCCCCACACTATCCCTATTTTATACAACTGTCACAGAGTGTTTTTCATTTAATTAATGGTAATTTTCAAATGTATAACTGTGTGTATTTTATTACTAGAGACAATTAGGTGTTCTTTTGACATTTTTTGTGCCAATCTTAGGTGCTTCCCCTTTGATAATCTGCTAACGAATTGTAAACAGAGTTAACTGAATGTGTAATGTGAAGTGCTAGATTTCAATCCCATATGAACCATGTGAGCGTTAGCCCTACAGATGGAAATGGGCCCACACAAGGACAGAGAAAAACTCTGACCAGGGTGGGAATTGAACCCACGACCTTCGGGTTAGATCTCCGCCGCTCTACCGACTGCGCTACAAGGTCAGACGGGAGCAGGCCGTGGGAAGTGAAGATGTCCTTGTGTGGGCCCATTTCCATCTGTAGGGCTAACGCTCACATGGTTCATATGAGATTGAAATCTGGCACTTCACATTACACTCTATTCAGTTAACTCTGTTTAAAATATAAGTGCTACACGGCCAACGTTTGTATAAACGTAACCTTTCCTTGTAACGAATTGTAAACCGTCGAATTTAGGTTTTGCCTATCTTTCTCTTATTTCGACTATTTCAAGACACAGCGTCCTAAATTAACGATAATACCAAATTCGAAGCAAATTACGAATTAATGATAATCGTTAATTAGCGAAGAGATCATGTTGGTTCCGACACAACATGACCTCTTTTCCAAATTAACGATTATCAATTATAAGATACCGAAGTCTTACGAAAGTGGGCGTGGCAACATAAGATTTTTACCCCTAAAAGATACCACAAGTTAAGTTACATGTTAATAATTGGACATAATTTAAAGCAAATTTGAAAGCTGTCGTTGCTGTTATTATTATGTGATATCGTATTATACTAATAGGATACACTAAAAGATACCAGCTAAGACTTTGGTGGCCCAAAAACCTTTTAGACACCCTATTTAAAAAGATACTAGATCCCTGATTTTGACCCTAAAAGATACGCTCATCCCCGCCCGTTGCCAACTGGAGTCCCCCTCCCCCTCCCGGGTTAGGAACCGCTTCTTTCCGCTTCACCACTGAGTTTACCAAGGCACCGAATTTTTAAGAAAGATTTATCTAAGTTTCCCATAGAATATCACTGCTGAAAAGTATTTAGGCCTAAGCTTTGATTTTAAAATGTTTAGTTTCTTGGTGAATTTTGGTAACCGACCTTTTAATATCGTTTGTTGCCCAGTGATAATACAGCATTATCAAAATATTGTTTAAAATAATGATCGTTCGCAGCTACGGGTGTGATAGTAAAGTGGTTAGGTGACGGGTTAATCAACATACATTCCCAGGTCCATACGCTTGGTTTGTCTTTAAAGGAAACCTCCACTAAAACAAGAATACAACTTCAAAATAATAATGTTTACAATCAAAATTGTTCAAACGTTTTCTAATGGAATCGTTTGTATCCGAAATAAATGTTTTGTTTTGGTTTTCAAATTTCCTGGGCGCCGCCATCTTGAATAACTGTGACGTGTTATGGTTACTATTTTGTACTTGAACAAAGAGCTTTTGTTTTAAAACAATAGGGCAACTATGACACGTCACAATTATTCAAGATGGCGGCGCCCGGGAAATTTTGAAAACCAAAACAACCATTTTTAAATTTTAATTATTTCGGATACAATCGTTCGAACAATTTTGATTGTGAGCTTTATGTTAAATATTTTAAAGATATATTCCTGTTTTAGTGGAGGTTCCCTTTAAAAACAAAAAAAAAGACCATTTCCCATAATGCATATCAAACTTTCAGTCTCCAAATATAACGATGGGTTGCCGGCTCTTGGACGAATACAGCATTGAAATCCAGCAACCAATTGTCCCAACTGCGTTGTTCATACTTCGTCCTCTCCTTTTCTCAGGAAAGTCAATTGTCACAAACACCTGTAGAGGAGATCTTGGAAGAATTATTCTCCGTGACATCCATATCATACACCCACGCAAACATGTCGGCTACATTTTCCTCACAGTCCACAGAAAGGCAAGAGTCGCTTACATAAGGATTCCCACGATGACCGAGAATATTAACTTCACCTAGTTCTTGTTTTGCGGAAACAAATGGCATCAAAATTTCCGAAGGAAATTTCTTCGTAATATCGGTGACGTAGATTGGTTGAAAGGCTTCTCTTGCCGTTTGGATGCAAATTTCTTGATCACTTTGACAATGACTTCCCGTCCGCGTGAAAAAAAATTGCTGTGGAAGAAAACGCTTTAAGTTTCCTCGGTTATTAAAACCACTCGACGATTTCTTGTCGCATTTCGTTGATCTTTTAAAGTTCTTGCACATTCTGCGGGCAAATGCTTTGCATAGGACAGTAGAGAATCCTGTGATGAAATAATGGAAATTTGAATCAGCTGTTGATTTTTAACAACTCATTCCAAAGCTGTTTGAGGCCGGTTTCTCGGGAAGACTGGAAATGATTGGACAAAATAATGAAATTTGTTTTTGCATTCCACATCTTATTTGCTATTTTTAAACTTTGATTCAGGGTTTTGGTGGAATTGGCAATATTTTATTCACAGCCGCACTGAGGACCAGCATTCAGCAGCGGTAAATATGTCGGTTATCAGTTTAACGCTATCGGGAAAAACAGCCATAGGGATTTCCGAAAGACGAAAATAAAACGATTGAAAAATTTTTTTCCTGGCTCTGTGATATACCTGTTCATTTCTACTAAATGTAAATTCGGAAATTTCCTCTTGGTGTTCGTACGTCGAAAGATTATAACGTCGGTCAGCATGCAACAAATTGTTCTCTTAAAAGAGTTTCCATTTTCAGGCTGTCACTTACACTGTGATGTGGTGAAAAAATAGAGAATAAAAGATACCACTAGCCACTATCAAGACATGCCAGTATAGTAGACAATGGAAAAAAAATGTACTCACCCATATTAGCAGAGCAGCTAATTCGTTACTTCGTCTGGCACTGAAACGCCTCCGCGTTCATCTGATCATCGTTATTTGTCGAAGCAATCACAACGTTCACCGGTTTGCTCTTCGTGAAGGATTAGACTCTTCTCTAGCGCTTTATTAAAAAGTAGACAGACACGTTGCTGCTCCAAAAGACAAGTGTTTGCCGTGGGTTGCAATCTTAAACATGACTCCGCATATTGTGAAGAACAAAATCGAATTAAATATAAATTGCCTCAGTCATATGTATGAAAACCTTCACCACGAAGACTTTTTCAACCAACCAATGAAACAAAAAAGTTGCTTATTTCTGTGCCGCGTGATTAATGGCAGACCGCAGAACTTACTCAATAACCTTTTCGAGCTCTTTGCTTAACGTCTTGACGTCATTAAGAGTTACAAGCTCATGACAATTTAAACAGACCAGCTTCCAGAACGAATTGCGGTTTATCCAGGTTCACTGAAATCAAGTGCGTCAAGAATATGAGAGAAAATTACCAAAAAATTAAAATTGCCTTTTAGAGAATTCTGAAAGAATTATAAATCTTTCCTCCGGCCTTATCAGCAAATTAAAGGCTGATTCTCAGATGCAAAACCAATCATTGTAAAATCTAATTATATTTTACAACGAATTTTGTAAGTCTCTCCAATTCACCATCGATAAATAAATCTTTTCGCATTTCGTCCTCTTGGCATGGTTTTCATCACTGAAATTCCACCCTTAACACTTACTAGTACTGATCCATAGCTGTAATTAAGTGCTGTTCGTTCATTCGTCAGCCGTCAACTTCTACTTTAACAACACGTTCCTCAGTTATTGACTTATCTGCCGCTGCAACGTCGATTTCAGAATTTGCCCCCCTGACTGTGAATATGTACACTCTAAGCACATCTAGTTAAAGTGCCCCTGTGACCAAAAAATCAATTCTTATCTTTCTTTGGATTTCAAAACTATGCTAAATAAACACTAAACGACCAAAGTTTAAAGCCTTGACTTCAAAAAGACACCTGTGTATTTTAACTGGAATTTTCCAATTTAATGGTCCGCCATTACTAACTTTGAGTTCTTAAGAGAGCTGGATCGAGGAGAAAATGACGTCAAAGGCTCACTAGTATAAAAATGCAATGCGTGTGTACTCTGCAGAATTAATATGCAGCACGGAAGTTTTGGGCTTTCAGACGTTTAAACTCGCGTTTTACATATGCAATAAGCTGCGTTCAGACGCTGAAATTTTAAGCTAGTGAGCCTTTGACGTCACTTCCTCTAGATCCATCCCTCTGAAGTCCAATCGGTCAGTTTTGAACGTGAGTAATGGCGGACCGGAAATCCAAAACTTACACTCAAAGTAAACGGCCTCTGGATAAAAATCAAAGCTCAAAACTTTGCCAGTCAGGTGTTAAGCAAACACACTTTCAAAATCTGAAGAAAAAAAAGAAATGATTTTGTTGATCACAGTTGCACTTTAAAAAGGTGTGTAAGAAATCTTGGCCAACGTTTAACGAGCAGTACAGTTTTTATACTCCGGATAGTGACTGGCCAGGGAGTTAAGATGAAAGAGAAATGAAAATAGCTTCAAGTTATATATAGCGAAAATTTAACCTTTAACTGTGAAGTTTGCTTTTGATTACTTGTGGCTTCCTTTTTACGAAGGAAACATATCAACCATTCATAGTCAATTAACACATGGCCTTTGGGACGACTGTTAGATTGCACGTACAAAGGCAGACCACAACACCGGAAACCTCGTACCGGTGAACAACTTGCAAACATGAGAGATTTAGCGAATTCATTTAAGCTCGACTGATTATCCAAGATGGCGATCAAAAAACAGCAAGAAAGAGGCGAAACCCCTAAAAGATACAAAGGGACTGAGGATTGAAAAAAAAACGACAGATAACATCTCATAACATGTTACGGACACATTGCTATAAGGGGCTTTTTTATTGTACAAATTATCATAGAACTCTGTGTGCGACCGGGGTTGATTGATAAATCACCCGCATGCGCACGAGGCACCAAGCCTTTTATAGGGCGTCTTCGTGTTTTTAGAATGTTTAAAGTGCATCTAAACTCAAATATGTTTTGTCCTAAATATAAATCTCCCCGTCCAAAGCAAACACACGTCACCATTTTTACCACAGAATGTTGCTATTTCTGTTCCGTGCAAGCCGTGTTAACTCTAGCAGAACTAGCAGTAATTTGGACGCACGACCGTGATGTGAGAAGCATGGGTCTATTCTCGATTTTACGTCACAAAGTGCTTTGCATTCCTGTTTTCAAAGAAATTTTGCATTGCAAAGCAGTTTGTATCGTAAATTAGAAAATAGACCATACCTCTCATACCACGTGGGTGCGTGGGTCCAAATTACTTCTAGTTTTGATAACTCTGCGCGTCTTGCCCGGATGATAAAAAGCGAATTTTGAGGTAAGAATGGTAAAGCACGTTTGCTTTTGGTGGGGAGATTAATATTTCAGTTAAGGTGCACTTAAAGGTAATAGGCTACATCGTGCATGAAACTTGAACAGTTCTCGTACTGCGTTCCCTGAGTGATCGAAGTTCGGGTGTTGAAAATCAAGCAGTAAAGAAATGCTTTCCTTATATCACTTCTCCGACAAGTTCCGTACAAAATTATAAAAGTCTTGAAACGTTTATATCCGGAAATAAATATCTTGACTTCTTTTGAACAGAAGGTGTACCCGTCTCCTTGGGCCGAGTTACTCAAGGATTGGTTTGCTACGACGATCAACAGTGAAGATATGGTTGACGACACGAATTTTTATTTATGCGCCAACCAGAGCTACACAGCTGGATGCCAGTGGTTGGCACATTTGAAAAAAAGAAAGTGAGGAGACCTGCAAAATGGCGAGTGGCGGGCGAGAATTGTATTTGACGTAAGAAATGAATGTGTCATATGGTAGGCTAACTAATAGGCTGTGTCTAAATTACAAAATGTCATTCTGTGTTTCAACAGATTCAGAATACAAATTGGTTGAAGCATAGTTAATAAAGGGAATGGTTATGAAACCCGACAAATTTCTTTGTTGTAGGTTTTTGTTCTCTTTTCTGGCCTTGACCGTGCACAAAACACAGTAATTGTTTACTCCGAACCGAGGAACTAACCAATAGAAACGTGTTGGTTACTTAATTTATGCATAGTGCATGAGCGCAAAACAAAAGATTGTGCTCGGTCGTAGATTTCCCAACACAAATCTTGGCATCTTTGTTTGCTACTTTTATGTTTGCCAATCTTCCAGTCCAGTCCCCTCTATTAACTATGGTTGAAGCTATAACGTAGGCGTTGATCGAGGATCAAGCGCACGCATTTAAAGTACAACGGTCGAGGAGTGTTGCACGTCTTGTGAGCTACGTGTTTTACCAATACAGAAACAAACCAAAACATTGATGAAAGCTAACCGGCTTTGGCCTAATTAGACCTAAGCAAGACCTATTTGTAATTAGACCTAAACAAGAGTTTTTAGGCCTAAGGTTAGCTTTAATGAATGTTTACGTTTGTTTCTGTATTGATAAAACATGTAGCTTACAAGACGTGCTACACTCTTCGACCGCTGTCCCATAAACGCGTGTGCTCGATCCTCGATCAACGCCTTCGATATAGCTTCACCCACACAAATTAGGGTAATACTTGAACTGCAATGAGATCGTCAGTCCTTCAGGGATATGCACGTGACCTCAATACTGCGTTTCTGTTGGCTATCATCGCCACGAATTACTAATGAGTTCCACGTAGGTCTCAACCAATGCGCGCCAACCATGCTTCAAGTAACCTGGCCATAAGAGTCACTCAACATTAACTAAACATTTCAACAAAAGCAAATACCGCGTCAAAATTTCGCTTTATACGTGTCGCACATTTCTGTGCAGTTATCAAAACTAGCAGTCATTTTTGGACTGACGACCAAGCTGTGAGTGACATAAATATGTTCTTTGATCTTTATTTCACGACAAGGCAAACGTTCTTTGCAATCACGAAAGCAAACCAGTTCTTGACGTAAAATCAAGATCGAACCTATGCCTTTCACTAGCTTGATCATCAAATCAAATGACTGCTCGTCTAGTTTACTTAAAGTGCTACTATGACCAAAAAAAATCAATTCTTCGTTTTCTTTGGCTTTCAAATCTATGTTAACTAAACACTAAGTGACACAGCTCTAAAGCATTGATTTCAAAAAGACACTTGTTTATTTTATCTGCAATTGTCCTATTTAAAGGTTCGCCATTATTAACTCAGCTGGATCGAGGAGAAATTGACATTTTTAAAGACTCACCAGTTTAAGAATGCAATGCGTGTGCACGCGGCTGAATCAATGCGCAGCACGGGAGTTTCGGGCTTTCACACTTTTAAACTGGCGTTTTGCCCATATTATAAGCTATGCATTTACACGCTGAAATTTAAGCAGGTGAGTAAATGACGTCACTTTTCCTTAGATCCAACCTTCTTAGGTCCAAAAGGTCAGTTTTGAAGGCCTGGCCAAACGCTCCCAACATTTCAACGCAACATCTTGCAACATTGTTGAA
The DNA here is from genome assembly GCF_036669925.1 of Montipora capricornis. Lineage (NCBI taxonomy): Eukaryota > Metazoa > Cnidaria > Anthozoa > Scleractinia > Acroporidae > Montipora > Montipora capricornis. The sequence goes on from NC_090890.1 coordinate 4,958,961, forward strand.
TGGGCTGGCCAAACGCACGAAACATTTTCAACATTTTCAACACAAGCGATGTCGATATTTATTTGCCCCTGGCCCAGGCGTGCAACAAGTGGACCTAGCGCGCATGCCCTAGTGCAACAATGTTGCGTGAACGTGGCCAAACGAGCACAACATCATGCAACATCCAAAATGTTGCACGAAAAATTTGACCGTTTTCAAATTTGATCCAACATCATCCAACATGTTGCAAAAGATCGCAACAAATCGCAACAGGGTGGCGAAACGTACGCAACATGTTGTGCCCAACAATGTTGCAAGATGTTGCGTTGAAATGTTGCGAGCGTTTGGCCAGGCCTTAAATAGCGGACCGTGAAATCCAAAACTTCCGCTCAAAGTGAATAGCCTTTGGATGAATATCAACACTCAAAACTTTGCCAGTCAGGTGTTAAGCAAACATACTATTAAAATCTAGAGAAAAAATAGAAGAGATTTTTTTGATCATAGCAGCACTTTAACAAACATTGTACATCAGTGGAAAGATTCGCCCTAGCAACAATCATATTTTAGTTTGAATTGTTTTTTTCAGCTGTCATAAATTTCGGGCTTTCATGTCACTTTTAGAAAGCACAAGCCCTGCTTTGCAGACTTCACAGCCTCCTTCAGTTCGGTGGGTCCTTTTTCCAACGGGAGAGCTTTAGTTTTCTCTGAAGTCTAAGATAAAAAACAAAAGTTTTGAGGTTTTTGCTCCAATGTGTACTCCCCAAAACGCTGCAAAATAGCAGTTTTTAATTAAGAAAAGTTGCGTTTTGTAACTGAAACGAACAAGATTCCCATCTCACTGCGATTTTGACCGAATGAGGTGTTTGTTCCAAAACTGCTTAAAACGCTGAAAGGCACGTTCAGAAAGAATCATTTATCAACTGGCTTTACGCTATGCATTAAAAGATCACAATGGATTCATTCATCTAAAAGAACATTCGAGGAATATTTCGTTACCAAATTTCAAAGTTATGTAGTGTTTACATGATACCGGAGAGACTTTCGTACCGGCGCGCAAACCGATTTCCCGTCTAGTGGCTCTGGATTCGTTTGCATGATACCACCAGAAAATGCAACCCCGGAACGAATTATATCGGCGCGAGTTCACCCTGGTTGTTGCCACCAGCGAGATTAGGGAACTTTAGATCGGAGGAGGAGGACGACTACGAGTACGAGTTTTCCGTTCTGAGCACGCGCACTTCGAACAATGTCGGCCTCCGAACCGTATGCGCAGGCGCCGCCCGGCCAACTCGTCCGCGTAGTCGTCCTCCGCTTCCGATCGACAGGGCCCTAATGTCAGTCACGACACAAATGCTAAGCTAAGCCGGTCACACTCGTTGGTAGGAGGGGGGGGGAGGGCAGACCCTGACGCCGTGAACTGCACGCCCTGCTCTGCGGAAATAATGTCTGGGTTCGCTAACGTTCCAAAGAGCTCATGATCAAGGGCTAGAGACGGAGTAGACGGTAGTATATTCCTCATGTGAGGAGACCTGACCAAATTTGCAGAGGTAATTACGAAATTAGCACTCAACCCTAATCCTAATTATAACCAAATTCGCTTTGACGAATTTAATCGTGTTCCGGTGTTCACATGGTGCTGAATAGAGAAAATAAATAAAGATACTTACTTTTTTACAAGACACAGGTTACCGCAGCCGAAGAACACCATCAACAGACTGTCACTCGGTACCGCATCATGAATTTGCTCGACTCGAGAGTCCACAGATTGAAGAACACACTGTTGAGATATGAGTGGTCTTAAATTGCCCATCACCTCAAAAAAGCTTTTCCGCTGCATTAATTGCCCACTTTCGATATATTAAAATTCAGACCTAAACAAAAGGCATCTCGAGGCTCTGGGGAATAAACTCATACAAATCCTATACCCATGCAGAGCCTCGAGATGATGCCCTTTGGTTTGGGGGGGGGGGGGGGGAGGGGTGAGAAATTTTACTATGTTTAATGCCAGACGACTTTACTCGTCAAGTGGGGGCATCCTGGGGTAGGAGATCATGCTCCGCAGGGTTCTTATAGCCAAAATTTGGATATTTGAACCTTACAGCGCCTGCTCACTCCTCGTGCTAACATGAATGCACCAATTAGAGACGCTTTTGATTGTTCTTCACGAATACCAATAAGAAGACACTTTGTTTTAGGGTTCCCCAGAGCTCTTTTCTCCCTCAGTCAAGAGAAGAGCTCTGGGGTCGAGACTGGAGTACGAGTTCAGATCTAAACACGCGCACTTGAAAAAAAGGGCGGATGCGCATGCTCAGAATCTGAACCCTCTTCCGTGGTTAATTACGTGGTCCACTCTCTATCCCCAAGCTCTTCTCTTTTGCACATCTCTCTCTCTTTTTAGCTCCCTCGAGAGTGAGAAGTGTAACTAGGACAAGTCAGTTTTAGTGATGTCACAGAAAGACGCCTGCAAAGGTACCTTCCATTTTGTTTCCAGCTCTTCATTCAAGTTCAATTCGTTTTCTGCAACGCAGAAATATCAAGAAAATAATATACCAGCAAAATGCAAAATACCTTTTTGCAGATACGGCGGCCATTTTGATTTCCATTGTTTCGAAAGACATTATGGGATGCTCAGCAAGCAAATTAATAAGTATTTGCCCCCTGGGAATTCCCATAATAGCTATTTGAAACAAATCAAAATGGCCGCCGTATCTCCAAAAAGGTCTATTTGGTAAAAAAAAAAAAAAACAACAACAACAACTGAAACGACAATGTGCGACACTCAACTGAAAAGCACTAGAAAAACTCGACCCACCTTCAGAGAATATCTCCGGTTCGTTCAAATGGGCCCAGAGTATTTCCGATTCCTGCATCAACTTTGCAGCATGAGAAACAATCTACAAAAAGGAAAAACAAACTGTCGATAGGAAAAAAAGAAACAAGTTTTTGTACTACACTTGTGATGGGCCACGTGTTGTATATAAATCTTTCTACACGATCCTCGGCTTTAGAGGAAAAGTTCTCTCTTGATCTCCAAATTTCAAAGAAGTCTTCCATAAAAAAGAAAGAAAATTGCTATGCGTATCGGTAATCATATGATTTCGAATGCAGTTTGGTGTAAATAAGGACAACAGAATTTTTCAGACAAGTTGTAGTCTGAAAAAATTTCAAGAGTTCATTTATACCAAATTACACCAGAAATCATGAGATTACTTATAAATCATGAAGAAAACAAGTGAAATTTTGACAGTGTACAGTTTAATTTTCTATGACATTTACTCTGGGATTAGCTGAAATAAATTACGTTTGCCAGATTCAAACTTTTACAAGACATAATTAATAGTTCAAAAGTTATTATTACGGAAACTTGGAATTGTGCATTTGTAATTTGCATTCATGTTACATGAGAACTGTACCCCGTATTAGCCAATCAAAGCGGAGTATTTTTTTTTCATCTATATTATAGGTTTGGAAAGCCTCGAACTCACGGCTGAACCTAACTTGGACTTGTGTGCGAATAGAACCCTCACACACGACGTCACATTTGCCATATTCGTGTCCCCAAATGTAGAAGCAAATATTCACAATTTCGTTTTGTTTTGTTTAACAACATAGCCGTTGATAGCTCAAAGAAGGGTACAAAGATAGGCAAGTTTCTGTTGATGTCAGTGTTCCCATTTTGTTTCATTTATATACGAATTGGTTGCAGAAATAATTCGTGCTTTAAAGAACATATAACGAGAACACATAGGAACTTGTACATGTTAGTTATCTCTGCAATTTTAGGCCTTTGGCATCAATACTCAGTGAGGTATGAGTCATCGAAAACGGAGGAATAACCTGGAGGCAAAAGCGCCAAAAAGCCCATACATTGTTAGTAAAATTTCAATTTCAGAAACTGGGCCATCCAGGGCTCGCATTTGATTGGCTACCTGTGAGTTTCTTTGATCACCGACCAATCAAATGCTTAGTTTTTTTTCATCGCTTTTGCACTGAATTACCTCTTTTCTGTACCGACTCTGTTACCTGGAAACTACATTTCTCTAAGCCAGTCATATAGAAAATTTTTTTTAATAGACCAAAATACTAAAAGAACTTTGAATGACCAAATTTCAAAATTTTGAAATTTTGTGAAATGAAATCTCAACTTGGACACAGAACGGCAGATTATAATTTTCTTTGTAAGCTTCAACACCGTTCGCCTATTTTCAGTTCGTGTCGGTTCTGCAGATTTAAAGAAGTTGAAAAAATGGGATGGTTAAATAGCTTGTTAAAAGTGAACTCGTAAAACTGTACTTTCACTGACGCCGCCGTCACAAATCCTAAACCACAGCGAATGGTAGTACACTTGCCAGGGTTCGTACACTTTTTCAGACCAAAAATTCAAAGACTTTTCAAGGATTTTCAAGGGCCAAATTTTGAAATTTCAAGGACCTCTTTGTTATTTACGTCGAAGAATTTTATTAGTACAATTCTTGGTCATTTCCCATAACGTACACGCGTGAAAATGTACTCTCGAAATTCAAGGGTTTTCAAGGGTTTTCAAGATGCGTACGAAGCCTGACTCGCGCAGTGACCAAATAACTTTTACAACCAGCCACATTCAGTACAATTTTCCAATAGCAATTTTGAAATCAACAATGGATAAATCATCCTTCGTTCGCATACATATGAAGTTGAAACAGTTGTTTTAGTATCCATAAACAAAAAAACGGCAGCCATTGTTCTTCTTCTGTAAATACATGCTCTGTATGCATGCATTTGTTGATTTTTTTGTAACAAAATTCTGTCTCATAAAGTCATAAAGTTATTTACTTAAATAACCAAATGGATATGATGAATTCCTGGAAAAGTATACCTGTTCATCTGAAGTACATTTGATGGCGTAAGTTGCACCACTGCCAAATTTTGTTGGAATTTCTGGGTGGCCCAGCAAAGAGGCTAAAGAAGAAAATTAAAAAGGAACCATAACCTGCATGATGTTCTGAGAATTCATTTATTTAACACGGAAACAGTCACTAATTTTACCTATTTTTCCATAATGCGCTGTCCTTTGAAATAGCCTGTATGATAAAATGATAAATGAATTTCACGTGTTAAATCGCTTTTTAATTTGAGCAGTTTTCAAATGACTGCATGTTGAAAGTAATTACGCGATTGCACTTACTACGCTTAGTAATTGGTTCAAAATCTCGCGCCAGTTTATCAACCAATGAAAAAAACAACCTCGACTCCTACGCGCGAAACACGCGCGATTCTTCCCGAGCTTTGAGCAAGTTAAACGGAATTGCTACGAATTTGGATTGGGTCATTGCTCTGTTTGCACCTGCTGTGATTGGTCGAAGGTATTACTTTGGTATTTGTTTTACGACACTCAATTGAAAACCGCTCTAAATGAAAACCGACAAAATGAAACCAAAGTCGTTATTTTTGCCCAACACAGCAGATAAAATGAGCCAATGATATTAAGCAAAAGAAAAACATGCAGCCGGCATAAGCGCGGGAAAACGTATGGATGAAAATTTGGTGGGAGATTTTCAAGCCAATCAGAACAAGTTGAGAAATCGTACACAATTGAAAGCCATTTTAATGTAACAAATGTGAATGATTGGCGTTTCTTTTTTACCTTTGTGTCAAGCATAACTCGATAGAAACACGGAGTACATGTTCTCTATTTCTTTTAGAAAACAACACGACGAAAAAAAGGAAAACAACTTGTTAACTCTAATTATCAAAATGTAAATTCTCTTTGCTCGCGCCATCACTACGTCACAGCTCGTGCTAGTTCTGTGTCTCCATCGAGTTATGGAAAAACGATTTTTAACCAATCAGCGCGCGTATTTTCTTATGACTGTTTTCTAAAGTAATATGATGCTTAGGTTCGACAGCAAATTTCTTAATTTCACATTTATTGACATTCATACCCTTCCTTAACGATTGGAGGTCTTTTCAAGTCTGGACCTGAAGCAAGTAACCAAAACATGCATTTCAGAAGAGACGCACAAGCAACATTCCCAATCTCATAAAATTAGTGTCTTTTCTCGGAAGAAAAGATATTAATTGATGAACTAAACAAC
>NC_090890.1:4970013-4995013 GCF_036669925.1 Montipora capricornis
CTGTTACACTTCGAGAGATATTTTTGATTTTGTGATGCATCTTCCCGAGGAACCACTGATGACGTCATCAATTTGCTAATTTGCATAACACAAAAACTCCAATACCTCTGAAACAAAAAAAGATACCTCAAAACTGTAAAGGCCATTATTCATTACTTCAAATAGGCATAAATCATTTTTTACCTCATAGGAACTTTAATGGGGACAGTTTTTCAGTGAGTGATTTAACCCAATGACTCCCAGGGGCTCCTCATTGACGAGTAAAATCATCTGGCATTAGACAGAGTAAGATACTAAGTCTGGCCCGTTTAGGCCGGTTTGGACGTCAAAGGGTAAAGAAAGTTTTCCTAATTTTTTTAACCGAAACTCTGGGCAAACTTCACAATTTTTTTAAACTCAAAATCAAATTTACACCCACAACATGACTGTATGCCAATTTCATGGTAACAGGCGAAAGGAGATCTGGAAAATCAAAGACCCAAATATGACTGTCCCAGTAAACCCCTCTGAAACTCAACCATTGAGCTGCAAGAACTCCCCACAATGTAAACCATACAGTTGCATTTCCACTTTGAGGCACCTAGCATTATTGTACACCTGTAGACCAGCAGGACACATTAACCATTATAAAGAACGTTCACTTTATAGGTAAGCAACCAAGCTACCCAGCTTCAGGATCAACTGTAGTTCAATGAGATAGAATGGGTAGGATATCCTACCAGTGTTACTGAGGTTGTAGGTCCAAATCCTGCCAGAGACTCTGATTTTTCAGTAGTCCTTTTACAACTTGCCAAGCAACCATGTTTCTCACATCACACCATAAACCATCAATGATTGCAACACGTATGCATTTCCCCCCTGGCCTCTCATATATAATTATTTTTTCAATATCCTGAGCAATCCAACATCAATCCAAGATAACCATCATGATATCTGGAAAAGGGACAATACCCAGATAATTATGTCCAGGATTGACCCTAATTAATACATACATACTTACTGTAATTGAAAACTCCCCACAGGGGCTTTTCAGGGCCAATGAAACACAATCAACGAAACGATAGAACACAATGATAACAACAACTGTTGTTAAGAATCCCATCTGACCAGAGACAAGCCAGTGGGCTATTACAAATGCAGCTGAGAAGTTAAACCAGGGACTACCAGGTTCAAACTCAATGAGTGGTCAGAGCAGGATTTCCAGATCTCAAGGCAAGCACATTAGTCTAAGGCTAAAATAACGTTAACCTTTACCCCTGTACCTTATTGTTGGAAATAGGTACAAAGGCTTAGACTTACTGTAAAGGGACAATTCATGTTGGATATTAATATTGGGCATGCATCTAAGGCCCAATTCTTCCAAACGTTCCATACAAATTCAAACAATTAAAATTTTTTTACCATTATCATTAGACACCTTGGAAGCTTGACTTAATTGAGAGGTTGGTAAGGGGAAACCATTCTCCTCCATTTCCTCCATGCTCAAAATGTAATCCTCCCTTCCAAACACTTTATTGGCTGAATTAAAAGAAAGATAGATCCTATCATGTTTTGGTAAACAAAGAAACAAGGCAGAGGAAATGTTTAACAATCTTCTAAATGAATGCACGTAGCTTGTGGGGTAATAATTTTTTAAGACACTGTGGTGTTGGGTCAGTGGAAGTTCCAAGTACAGAAATTTGGTAGCACTAACTGAGATAATAAAATTAACTGACATAGGGAAATTAAAAAGCTGGCATTTCAAGTGTTATCCTTGCATCAAAGTGATTGGGTTAACACTAAAAAAGTCAGCTTTTTAATCTCCCTATGTTGCAGTAAAAAACTCAATCGCCAGAAAAGTTACACAAAAAACTGTGAGACACAACTGATATAGTTACATGTACAATGAATTATTCCAACTTGATTTCTACGAGCTGCATGGAGCTGTACATTTATGTGAGTAGAAGGTCATTTTTCTGATACTGTAGTCTACATTACAAACATTTTGAGGGATGGATAGTCTATTAACTCTCCCTATCTCTTTTTACTCATTAGGAAGTGAACAATTTACACATAGCAAAGAACTACACTCACGTCACCACAGATGCAAATGCATAGTCCCAAGTTCCACTCCCGTTCAATGCTTACATGTAACATCTCTAAAGGTTATAGAATTTCTAATCATACTCGGACTAGATCTTTGCTGACAAAAACAGTAAACAAATGTCAACTCCTTGTGAAGACCAACAATATGTTCTAGAGAATTTGTGGAAGCAATTGAACGCAACTACATGTATTTTTACATCATCAACACAGTCACGATAACATCAGCTAACTACGAATATTCAGGAGAAGTCACGGCGTGGCAATGCATGACTTCTGGAAGACACTATGCCAACCAAACCTAATATTACCAACTCAAGCAATACTACCAAGTTTCCACTCATGTAAATGCTTCGTTTACGGTGGAAGGGCACCGACACCCCACTTTAACAATCTTTGAGAGAAGCCTTTCAAGCAAAGCATAACATGGCTAAGAGCGCCAACTGGTAGGAGATTAGCATTTGGCTATTTACTACGAGTGGTAAGGTTCCAGCTGCTGGCACAGGTGAGATTCAAACCTGGTTACCCCATGCAATTCAAACAACCAAGCCACCTAGCTGTTTCCTTTTTTCAACCACTTTAACTTGATCAAAATATCCAACAGACAGTGGTAGTAAAAACACTTAACATCCTAAGATGCATTTTCACTAGAGAAGCATATAGTTAATGTGCCAACAATGTAAGGCTTAGTAGACTACTGCAGTCCCTTCTAAGCCAGTTGAGCTGCCTGCTTAGTCATGCAAGTGAGCAGAAGAACCGAGGGGAGAATGGAGAGAGAGTGAGAAGAAGGCAGCCCCTTCTAGCTTTCTCCCCATTCTCTACTCGGCTCTTCCACGCACTTGACATGTGTGACAAAAGCGGACGGCTTGACTTATTGAGAAGGGACTACTAGCAGTCTACAATGCAAGATACTGCATGAGTTAAAGAAAAAACTCCACGTTATTTTTACCATCACTCGATGACATGTGATTTTCCTCTTGTTTTGGAAGGTTGGGAGATAGTAAACTCTCATGTGGTGGCTCAACATGAGTGATCCCTACTGCTTTAGTTTGCACACACTGTAAGGAAAAAAAAAAACAATTAAGCAGCCAGAAAACATCCATTTTGGATATTTAAAAAACTTTAGTCCAGTTAATCTAATCAACCTCTTAATGACTACCCTTTTAAAATTAGAGAGAAATGACTCTGTGTCTTTTTGCTTTGGTTTGCCACTGATTTGTAACAAAAAAGGAGGCAAAACTCCATCATGAATAAGCATCTTTTAAGGGGGGAACAAGCAAAACAAAGCAATGTAATAACTGAGCAAAATTAATGAATGCATGGATTAAGGGCCCACGGACGGATTTTTCGCGCCTTGCTAGGGTAGTGAAATGTTACTTCCGGTGACTAACGTCATCATATAGCGAGCTGACCGGAAAACCCACTCACAAGCAAAAATCACCGCACGAACTGTTGTTTCCATCCAAGGCTTTTCCTCGCCCTTTCTCGCGCTCTTTCTCAGATCAAATGCGCATGCGTAAAACGAACTGACTTCCGTTTGAGAAAAAACCTAAATTTCCGGGGGTCTTTAAATTGAATTTTTTTTTTCATATGGCACGTTTCACCTCCAAATACAGAATATAGGTAAGCATTGATTTTTTCAAATCATCTTTTTTTGAAAATTTTATGGGTATTTCAGTATCGTTTATTTCTCTAAAAAGAACATTAATTTTTCAAAATAAAAAGAAAACCATGCTTGGCTGGATGCAAAAACGAATACAAATTATGAAACCAATGATTAAATACCCAAATTAAATAGCACGTAGACAAATTTAGAGTTTTCTTTTATTGGTCACATGACCATGGGCGTGGCACGACGACGTCATATTTAGGGTCATTGGTTTACAAAAGTTGGAGACTGACAAAAATAATGCCAAATTCTCTTAAATTAGTTAACTATTACATCCTTAGCAATGCACCCCAAAAAATACATCAGTAGGCCCTTTAAGGAACGATTATTATCATAAGAATAACAGTCATTACACATCATTTATTATATCTCTCAGATAGTACGCGGGCTGTAATTGGCTAAATTAGCGGGCCGTATTCTACAGCACGGCCCCCTGTACAGCCCGCTAAATTTAAAATTTCGACAAAACATCATCTAGCGAGTTTTTCATGTCATTTCTGTTGCATAAACTTGTACTGAAAACTGTTTGAATCTTGCAAGCAACTATTTCAAACTTAACAGCCAAGAAGATTTAGTTTTTGGGATTTTGGCACGGCATTCTTTGTGGCAGTTGAACCTTCCGCTTCACTTTGACTAGTTTCCTTGCCTGCGCGCCGGTTAACCTCAGAGATATAATAAATATCTTACTAACCTCATATTCTCGGTCCGTACTTTAAGTTACGGATCCTCGTTTTTTCCTCTTGATTTATGGCCCGCGCGCTCCGCGCTTGGGCCATAAATCAACGGGAAAAAACTCGGTCCGTAACTTACAGTACGGACCTCGAACTCTGTTAGTAAGAGGTATTTCCTTTTTTTTCTGTGAAACCATAATGAACTCTATCCATTAGGGTGTACTGAAGGCCAAAAAGGTGATCTTTATCATTTTAAACAGACTTACAGTTATAACAGAGGAGTCATAGATTGTGTGTTCTATGCATCAGAGGCAGTGGGCACCCCAGTTAAATCTTGATTATTACAATAGTAATAAATGATAATAATAATTATTAAAGTCCCATGTAACAGTACTTTTGTCATTTAATTTCTTTACAATAATGTGGAAAAACACTCCACTTGCCTTGATCTTTATTATTATGGATGTCACAAAAAGTTCCAGTAATAATGATAAAACATTAAATTACCATTTAATTAGACAGTGCTTTTGATAAGTACTGACAGCCTGTGGAAAGCGTTGGCTACTTCTTTTCCTAAATTGAAGTAATTAAAGACATATTCTTTCAAATCTAAAATTAAAGTCATTTTGACAATGACAACAGTTGGTTACTCTGCTCAAGCTAGCCATCAACTTCCAATAATTATTATAATTAATTACTAATTATTGGAGTCATCTTAACTCTAAAGATTACAACCGTTTATGTTATGCAGACATCAGTCACCATTAATACAACAGTCCTTACCAGGACTACACTATAAACCAGGAAGGTCAAATTCCATCAAGGTAACTGTACGTCATTCCTGGGTTTAAACAGCATTTTATTTAAATATCACTGTTTATGTTTTCCGTTTTTCAACCAGGGTGCCAACAGGGTTCCTCAAGGGTCACAGTGGGTTTCAACGATACTAGTGGACACTCTGCTTATAAATGTTCTAAATTAATAATATTTGAACAGGGGTGGAATTTAGATTTCTAGCTATTTTGACCCCAAATATTGAATATGCCTAGTACGTAATCTGATTTTTTTTTTTTTCAACTTACTTGTTTAAAGAGAGTATTGCAATGGGGAAAACAGTCTTGATTTTCTTCATATTCTGTGAGTCCTATTCCACTCACAAAAACAATAACAACTTTCTGGATACTGTTAACGTCACCAATCTTACACCATTGTGGTATAGTAAGTTGACATTCTGTTTGATGAAGGGCAACGAACAAAATAAGGTCTCGAAGTTGCTGAATTGTTACAGGAGAGTCAGCTCTAAATCCAAGTTTGCCAAATAAATGACATTTATGAGGGACAACTCCAAACTGTGAAAACAAAGAAAAGGCATCTCTAGTTAACCCCAAGCATTGCCCTCTCAATGAACAGGAAAAGCAAAGCCAATACATCGATCCAATCTAAATTTGGTAATGATAGCAATGAGTCCCTTAAACTCTTTCACACCTGAGAGGTTTTCTCATTAACAAGCAAATGCTCTGACATCAAAAAGAGTAGAACATGCAAGTGTCACTCTTATGAAGGAAAGAATAAGTCAGTGCCAACAACTTATTTTCATCAAGAAGTTAGGGTTAGAGTCACTTTTAGTTTACAGCTCTGCAACCATCAATTACCACCCAGTTGGTTGAGCATCACAGACTACTACTGTGCAGAGGTCGCAGGATCAAAACTCTGGCTGGACCAATACTCAGGGTCTTTAAATCATTGAGGAGAAAGTGCCTGACTTTGTATTGACATCTGCATATGGTTAGACTCTCTAAACCATAGGCCTAAGATCTCACAACCCTTCAATGTTCATACATGTAATGCTGTGGGATGTATTAAAGAGAACCCAGACACACTATTGTGTCAAATGTAGTATATCGCGGTTGGGAAAGGTAAACGCCTGGATCAGGTCATCCTGTGTAAGAGACTAGCTATATTTCCTACTGTTGACTCTCCGTGGGCATTGTCCCTTAATGTATAAATTAATGCATATTAAAGAAAATATACCTGTAGGAGGGACACTTCTCAGTCAGACAAACATGACGTTGAAGTCAAGAAGTATCCAAGTAGAAAACAAACAAACGCCACTCACATAATTAGCCTGCTCGAAGACGGTTGGATGGTCGAAAAAACTGGAATTCGTATTGAGGTCGCCATCTTGGATTCGCGCAGCTGGGTCTGGGCCGGTTGAGGGTCGGGAGGGGGCCGGGGAGAGGAGAGAAAAACCTCTCTCCGCCCCCCCTCCCAACCCTCAACCCGGCCCGGACCCAGCCGCGCGAATCCATGATGGCGACCTCAATACGAATTCCGGTTTTTTCGACCATCCAACCGCCTGCGAGCAGGCTACTTACATAATCTACATGTAGTGTTTGCCAACCCGGGAAACATTTTCGGAAAAACTTTAGGTGTTCTTCATAATTTTATTTCTAATGCCCTGCCCTTCCCTCACCCGGTGTTTGTGGAAGTACAGAAGACAATTTTATTACCAATTTCAGCTCCTGTTCCTTTTTCTTGATATATTTTTTTCTTTTTAACCATTTCTTTCCCCTTTTTGCTGTTTTCTTTCTTGATTCTGTTACAAGAAAGTAAATCACACTTTCAAGATTCAAGATTTCAAGATTTATTTCAAGATTTATTATTATTATTATGCACTATTTAAAAAAATAAATAATGGACATAACAATTAAAAGAAAGAAGTAAACAGACTTATTATACTTGAGTGAGAAAAAGTGGAAAAGTGCGTAGTGGCCATATAGTAGCAAATGCTTTTGAGATGGCCACTACTACAGGAATTAAATGAAAGGAAAACAAATATATATACATATGAATTATGTATCAAGGAGGTTCAAAAGAATTTGTTGAAAATTAAGGAGGTTCAAAAGAGTTTTCCACACAATGGGTTTCCAATTGAAAAGAACTGCAACACTGTTGATCCTCTGAGTGTGAAAACGTTTTGATATTTGAGTAGCTATTGTCAGGCAATTTTATTAAAGTGTCTTAGAGTCCTAAACTGTTGCCATGGCGATGGTACAGCACAGCAAAAAAGACCACCTGAAGGACAGTTTTTGGAAAAAGACCTTAAAAATTATTTCAATTGGTTACCTGGTATTTTTTTTCAAATTTTGGTCCCTTATACATGGTATAAGAAAAATTCATGATGCTCTTGTTCATGGCAGAACTTGAGTTACTTATGAAAAAAAATCCACTTTTAAATTTGTTGAAAATTAAACTTTTTCTAGAATGCCATGAATGTAGGTCCCCAATGCAAGCTAATATTTAAGATGTTGTTTGAATATTTTCTAAAAAAAAATTATTTCTGATTGTCACTATTTTAGGTCACATTATAATTACTGGTTAACCACTTCGATTCATGAGCTGACACAAGCAGCTTAGTATTGAATGTATGGCTTACACGTGTGTGCTCAGCTGAAAACCCTTTCAAACCTGCCGATGGTAATTACCCACTTGTCATTTATCGATTTGAACAAGATTAATGAATTAAAAATCTGCTTGGGCAAGTCCTTTAAACAAGCACCAATAACACTTCACAAATCTAACCCTGCCTTCTATCTTCCAGTACACCCTAAAATCCACTCCTTTACCAGGGGTAATCATTATTAAATTAATCATGGTTTGTAAAAAATGTCCCATCTTCCCGGAGCAATCCTTGGGAAGGACTGCTTGACAAGTTCACATTTAACTTCTCTCAAAGCTAATTGAAATTGACATAGAAAAGATGCAGAAAAGAAAATACTATAAACCTTCTTTTTCAGTTTTACAGGAAGGTGCATCATTGCAGTCTTGACTTAAACTCTTCCGCTTTCTTGGATTCCCTGAAGTCTGAAATTAATGAACATTTTGAACTTTACATTACACTTTCCAAATTAATTAAAAATTATGCTGACTATGATGCAACAAAACTATTTTCAACACTGAAAAAAACTAAGATACTTATTAGTTATCCCCACAAAAACACCAAGAGTACACGAAGAAGCAATTCTAGAATACATGGTCATGCTAGTCTTTTGTGGTGGAATGCTCTCATCAGAATGCAAAGACCCAGTATTCCATAACGTACAGTACGTGTAGTTGGTAAGAATCTCCAATTTTGATGTAGCTTGGGTACTGTATCTACAGTCTGCAACATCATCAAGCCGCGTAGTCAGGTAGTTAACACACCTCGCCATCTTGAATTGGGCCATTCCATTTTTTATCCGCACCCCCCCTATTGAGGGCCTATTTTTTCTGGGGGGGAGGGGGGGGGTCTTTAAAGGCCGTTTCTGAGGGGGTAACTGTGTCGGCACCTTTGATCTTTGAATAAATTCTGAAGGGGGAGTGTGTCGGCACTTTGATCTTCTTTTCCTAGGGGGTCAAAAGTTTACTTTTCCGAGGGGGTGAAATGTAAAGGCCCTCAATTGGAGGGGTGCGGATAAAAAAAGGAATGGCCCATTTAATTCTTTCTGCGTACCACGTAGCCAGCTAGTTAACATACCACGCCATCTTGTATTTAATTCTTTCTGCGTACCGCGTAGCGAGCTACTTAAGATACTTTGCCATCTTTACTTTATTTTTTCCGCGTACCGCGTAGCGAGCTACTTAAGATACTTTGCCATCTTTACTTTATTTTTTCCGCGTACCGGGTAGCTAGCCCTTTACAGTAACGGGCTCGATGTGGCGGGGTATTCTGCAGTTGCTCCCTACCCACTATACAGAAGTTTGAATGTTGCATCAATTCCATGCACTTCAGCGTTTAGTAGTTTACTATTAAAAGTGAGATGAAATTTAAAGTTCACTCACCTTACCGTCGTCCTCCATCTTGGACGAGCACTTTTTGGGAGACTGACATCGAGACTACCTTTATTTTTCTTCATGTAAGCGTCGGGAATTGTTCAAGAAATGTTGTACTTGTCGGACGAAGAGGACACTCACGACTCACATGATATGAAGGACGGAAGGAATGAACAGATTTGAGCGGCGCGATTTTGAAAGCATTCGACCTGTGCTGGCCTCAGGAGCAGTATTCCTCTTTATCTTTACATTTCAATTTTATAGGTATGACCATGAAAATACACTCCGGTATTTATAGTCCTCTCCTCTCGTTGACATCTTTGATCATCATGATTTGATAGTTTTATTGAATATTTGAACTGCAGCTGCGGAATGAAATGAAATGAAAGTTGGAAAGAACATTCCAGTTAGGTGAGCAACTTAAGCAGTTGTCAAGGAAAGTCCGAAAAAACTCCAGGCGAACGGTGGTGATCTTCCCAGCTTTCATTTCATCTTTGATTTGTCAACTGAACAAGGGCATTATAGTATCGATCAGCATACTCAGATTGTGCACATTTCGCCTGCGTCAGTGCTTCAAAAAGGTCTTTCTTCATGGTTAAGTGTTTTCCCATCCAGATTAATCTAATCTTTATCGAGATTCGGAGAGTTTTTCTCAATTAAATAAAAATTGGGTTCATGTTTACATTTTGAAGGAGTGGCCACCGCCAATGGCAAATATAGCTGATGACATCAGCTATCATTATTCATGTGCCTTGGACAGGTTTCTTTTTATTTATTCCAATGGTTGGCATATTCAAATAATGTAAAAATACATTAATTTTGTAAAAGGCATCTTCCCTATAGGCTGTATATGCCAATTCAGAGATGTATCCAGGTTTTCAAATTTGGGGGTCTTCTGGACCCCTTCTTGGAAAATTTGGGGGTCCAGCTAATTAGTATTCAATAATTAATATTCGATCTATTGCCTCTTATACAGTAATTACTGCTGCAGTACCCTTTCAGGTTTCTAAGTTGCACAAAAATAAAGTCTTATCCCTCTCCTGGAATACATGTACCCGTATGTCCTTAACGTAAAATGATCAATTTCTTTGAAACTGTTGTGCCCGTTGGTTCATCGATCAAAATGGATGGGCTGTCAAAGCTCAATCAATCACATCTGAAAACGTCTCGAGGAATCCATGCGTTGCAGGAACTGTTGGCTCCAGTTGATAAATGATCTAGATCTCCACGGCCCAAAAAACACAGACCTGAATCTCAATTTTCTGTGGAAGAGCATCATTTATTTTAACAACACAAGGTATAATTTAGGAATAAAAGAGTAAACAAAATATAAGCGATACACATTTCATTGTCGGCCCGTGACTTCGCCATGGCCAATGTCAATAATCGAGCAATTGAATACCTTCAAGTTTCACATTAAACATGTTATTTTTAACACTAACTCTGAAAAAGTGGCATAATTTGCAAAACAGACAAGTTACGTGCAAAGCAAGAACTTAGACGATGACGATGTGTGCACCCGGAATTAATAACATACTTTGCCATTGGATTCTCTGTCATTTCGCTCACGATAAACAAACCAATGCTTGAAATTCCCTTTTTAAGCTTGGAAAGCATGCAACAAACTGAAATTCAACTGAAATGTTAAATAAATTAATCATTGGCACATCAAAAGTGTCGCCGATTGTCTCGCCTAAAAAACAGTTCAGATAATGTCATGAAACACATGGTTCAACAAACCTCCTCAAATTTGGACATAATCGTTGACAAAATGAAACCATTCGATTACAAAAATCCGAAAATAACAGCTTACCTTGAAATTTAAGGAACTCAATCATTTCTTCGTAGTGAGAATTGGACATGGTTCAATTTCGTTTTGAAATACATGTATGCTGTGAGTATGTTTTTCCTGACGTTTGTAATTTGCACAAACATTGGGGTTTTTTTGCATCCAATTGGACACTTGATTCTATAAATTATTACGTGCATCCAAAAGAAAAACAAGTGTGTCCCAGGAGGCAATGACGCACTCTGGATACATCTCTGGCAATTACCTTGATTTGCAGAAGGCAACTCTCCCTTTCCCCATTGTCTTCTGTTTGCTTTCATAGGGGCATAATGTGTCAAAAATTTAGCAGCTTTATCCACAGTATAAATTATTAATGCTAGGTAACAGTAAATCTTAATTTTGCTTGTTTCATTTTCCATTCCCGGTGTCCACCTTTCCTTTTTGGAATATGGGTTCTTGCTTTGGGTGTGGCAGTCGGGTTTGTTGTGTTCAGGTGTGCTTGGTTTGCACTTTCCTGCTGGCAGATTAAGTCTTTTTTTTTTTTGCGTTCACTGGGCTGACGGGTATGGGAAAAGAAACCTCTGCCATGGGTTGAAACTCACTAATGTCTTTGATCCAAGCGCTGTCCACAACCGTGGGCAGCATTCTTCAAACTGCATGCCCCATGATATGTTTGCTGACTGTGACTTGAGCCCGCTGTGTCCCATGCATTCCTTTACAGTAATTCCTCTGTGGTTAAGTGAACCCACTTGACATGAAGTATCACGTGAGGATTTCGTTGCTAAGTAACAGCCACGCATGCTCAACATAGTGAATTTGACCCATGACAGACGTCTCTTCGCCTCATACTCGTCATCCCAGCGAACTCAAAAGAAGAGAGACCTTTGCTAGCAGGGAACCTTCTGTACAATCATAGTATTTCATTAAATTATTTCGTAATAACTGTCTTAATGAATATCCTGGGTGAATTATTGCACCTTAATTTTAGTGCAAAATTTCAAGGTTGATTCGTAATTTCAAATGTAACTTATAATAATTGCAAAACTGCTATGGAAGCATCCTTGTTATTTTGCTTCCAGCCATGCACTGTCTTGTTTGCCATCACTTATTAATAAACAGAGTGAAGTTTTGACTTTGTACATACAGTTTCGCTTGATTTTATAATAATTATTATAGGCCAGTTTGTTATTTGACAAGTCAAATACGTGAATGGCCTTTAGTGGAGTTTCACTTAACCCATTGAGCCCTGGGAGTGAGCTCTGACTTTAGACAGATTTTACTTTGTCTAACGCCATGCGATTTTACTCGTCAACTGGGGGTGCCCTAGGGCGTTTGAGGTGTTGATGGCTAAGCAGTCAAAAACTACATGTACAGTGTATGTGCCCTCCCAGGGTTCGAAATTAACTTTTGAACTTAATGGTCAAATGGCTAGTATGCACTGTACATGGTCAGGATTTACCAGCCATAAATGTGTTTCTACTAGTAGGTACTTCTGTGCAGCATTAGAAAGACTATTACTGTTTGACATTTAATTTTAAGAAGCAGAAGAAAAAACTTAAAACTGCTGTTGTTATCAAACTGTAATAAAACATGCCACATTACATAAGAAAATACTTCTGGTCTTGTGCTCATGTTTAAATTTTCGTTTTGCATAAATTTTTGTTTTTTGATAAAGATCTACATGTGCTCAATCATCACTTGCTCTCTTGAGAGTAGGAGTTTTTAGTTAGTTGTTTGATTTGAACCCTGCTCAGATGATTCAGCTGCTTTTAAAGGACAGAAATATCCCATGACAATCAAGTGTGGTGATCGTAGATTTGCATTTCTAGAGGGCGGACAGTTGTACTTGTGCAAGCTTTGCATCAGAGGTATACGACTTGGCTTCAATTGCTCCCCAGTCAAGCAAAAATACCAAGATGGTGGCGAATGAACACAAAACTGTTTACCGAATTATGAATTATTTTTTCTAATATAGAATTATTATAATTTTTTCTTTCTTTTATTCATGCCAGTTGTTAATGTGGAAAAATATTGAATTTAACATTTGAAGGCTTTATGAATATTTAGAGGTGAAAATAACGGGTCTCCGTAGTGGAGCTTTTCTCTGTGGAGACACCCTGCCTAGTGGCAAAGTTTGTAAATAAATACGTAAATAAATAAAATTAAGTAGCCAAGATGGCTAGTAAATGAGCAAAATCCATAAGGCGAAATTCAAAATCCACTGGTATTTGCCTTGTAGACCACCGCCAAGTTCGAGCCCTGCCTCCATTGACTACCTGGCGTGAGACTTTTATTCTGTCTAACACCAGGCAATTTTGCTCGTCAACTGGGGGTGTCCAGGGGCATTTGAAGTGTCAATGGGTTAAGGATTTTACATGGGTGCCATTTTCAGTTCATTTGTGACGAATCATGGCCAGTCATCAAGGACGATTTTATCATTGGCTCAACTTTGAAACATTTATAAACAGCAAGAACGATTCTAAAGGGGAGTTGCTATTTAACACAGGACCAGAATGGAATGGAATTAATACCGGAATATTCCGGAATGAGGTGGAATGACACTTGAATGAAGAAAAATGTTATGATAATCGGAATAACTTTATACTGGAATGAGCTGGAATGAAGCAGAATGACACCAGAATGATGTCAAAGACTCACTAGTTTGAGAATGCAATGCATTTGTAAGCAACTGAATTATTGTAATATGCAGCACAGGAGTTTTGGGATTTCAGGTTTTTAAACTTGTGTTTTGCATAGTCATACACTGTAATAGACTGCATATTACACACTGAAATTTTAAGCTATTGAGTCAATGGATGATGTCACCATTCCCAAGATCCAACCTCCTGAGGTCCAGTTGGTCAGTTTTGAATGTGAGTGATGGCAAACTGTGAAATCCAAAACTAACACACAAAGTAAACAGCCTTTAGGTAAAAACCAAAGCTCAAAATTTTGCTAGGCAGGTGTTAAGCAAACACATATATTCAAAATCTGAAGAAAAAAAGGAAGTGTTTATAGTACCACTTTAACTTGGTTAAATTTTCACTTAATTTCAATTTAAGTGAAGTAATCGTACATGTACATTATTAAATGACTGAAAGAAAAAGGAATTCATGTTTTTTTTCTTTTTTTCTCAGCCTTAGCCCAGTTCTACCTTCTTTCTTATTACACTGGGGCCCACGAAAAAAGGTAATTTTTGAAATGACATGAGGACTACACTAAAAAATCAGTGAGTGTGTCATTTGATAGCAAAGGAAAAGGTACATTATAGATATTACAATTGCCAAGATCCAGTTTTCCCAGGCTGTTTCTAAGGCTGCTGAACAGGTAACATACCTATTTTGAGTGGTTAAGAAGTTACTTTATAATTTGAAATCATGATAGTATAATAATTATTTATTTTACACGTTGTACAGTACCAACTTCATGAAACTATGTTCCTCTCAGGACGAGACGAGACCTTGTCTATGCTACAGAGAGTGGGCTGTACGGAATTAACTCAGACATTTTGAAAGACAGTGCATTAATTCATTAGCAGTGCAAGTAATTGAGCACAAGCAAAATACGCAAACAAATTATTACATGTAAATTTCCTCTACCTGCTCTCGGACACTTCACCAGTTGGGGACATCGTGAGAAGGTACAACATGGGTTTTCACTTTTATGTCACTGATACCCAGTTTTACTTGTCTTTCGATTCCCATGGTGGCGAAGTGGAGGCCTCAGCAGTTTCTCAAATTGAAGCTTGTGCTTGTGAGATATACAACTGGATGTGCTGTAATAAGTTTAAGCTCAACAGTGACAAATTGGAGCTACTTGTTATTAGTTCTTGGTATCCGCCTCATCTCTTACAATTAGTTAGTTAGTTTTTTATTTGCCACAGAAAAAAGAAATTAAAATACAAATATGAACAATCAAAAAAGAGAAGATGGAAAGAAAAATTATTGAATTACATTGGTGGTGAGGAGGCCTAAAAGAAACTACTAAGCTTATGTAAATTAGGCCTCCCCAAGTAAAAGCATCTATCTATCGTTGACGTGCAAGTTGCCGATGGAGAATACAATAATTATTATTACAAACATTTAGTTATTTAACATGTTGAAATATAAAGTAAGTTGGTAATGAGGCATACAATTACAAACACTTAGTCATTTAATTAAGGTGTTGAAATATATAAACAGTTGTGAATCAAAGTAAAATTACAGGGTGAAAACAATTTGACACAGGAAGAACAAAATACTTAATTTTCACAATAGTTGTTAAAAAAGAATGACTTAAGTGCTTTCTTGAAGGAAAGCTGTTGAGGAAGAATTGATTATATCAATGTTAAGAGAATTGTAAAATTTCAATTACCGTAGTAGTTCCATAGTACAGTCATCAGCATCAGCTTGTAATCTTGATGTAGTTTTTAACAATAGTATAACATGATTTGAGAAATACATTTTTTTAGTGCTACTATGCAAATCAGCTTTTCTACCATCTGAAGAGGAGGGCTAAAATAAGGAGCTACCTGTATCTATCAGAGGAGTCTACAATAGCACTCATTCATGCTTTCATAACTTGTAGCTTAGACAATGGGAACACCCTTTTGTAATTATTGTTAATTAAATTTTTATGTTTAGTTTAGTAGTGTCTCTTGTTTTATAACAAAGCAAGTAATCTGCATGTGTTGCTTAAGCTCATGCCTCAGTGTGCTGCTTGAAAAAATTTTGGTTACTGCAGGTAACTGCTGTTTAAGGTGGTCAAATTATTGATCATTGCTAAATCAATGCTTGCTACTGTTCAGGGTTATGAGGATGACAATCAGATGAAGGCAGTCCCACCAGGGACTTGCACTATTTGTGGAAACAACAAATGTCAGCGTCATAGGCAAGTCATTGAAGATGCTGTTTGGTTGATTTAAGGTTTCTGAACAATATTATTTGCACTGGAACCAAGGTCTAAACTGAAAAGTGAAACACTGTAATGTTCTCTTTTATCAGACCTGAAATCTCAAGATCCAAGCTAAAGGTAGGCTTCAAGAGATCATTTAGGGACCTCATTATCAATATTAAACACCTTTGTCTGTATTTCAATATTATTGCAAGTTTATCCAGCCACTTTTCCAGTTGGTCTTCTATTGTTCAAAGAGCACACATGCCTTGTTCTTAAAGACTGCCACAAAGAACAATCTTCCTCATGTTTTAATTTTTTTTTATTTTTAGATCTTGTTATCTTTCCAATTTTTCCTTTTCTTTCTCAACTACCCTTTAAATTACTTCCCTTGAAACTGTGATGTTAAGTATCATAATCATTGCCTCTCTACTTTCTCAACAACAATAGTTAATAATAATAAGGATAATAATAATAATAATAATTATTATTATTATTATTATTATTATTATTATTATTATTATTATTATTGTCATCATCATCATCATCATCAGACGGTATTAGGCATCTACTTGTATTGACTTGATCATGTTGTCATTATTGATGAAGAGTTGAATCCTTTACAGCCATGGGAAGATATCCTTATCCCAGAATCAGTAGATGCAGCATTACAAGAGGTATGAAATTGACTCACCACAACCAGTTGCAATTAAAAGGCTGTAATTGCAGGATGAAGAATCTGTTTTGATAGTTTTTTTAGTGAAACATGACAACAGTTTTTGCATGTACAGAACTTGGGCCCATTTTTAAACCAATCCTGACTTGAATGCAATAATGCACTTTTGTGCATTTTGGGCAGGATAATATTACATTGCATATCATTGCCCCAAGTTGCAACAAGAAGGTTGTGCTTTTTGCAGTTCTCTTAGCTGGTCAGAGTGATTCCAGTCAGTGCGTGAAGGGGCAGTATTCAATGAATCCTGTTTCTGATTTATTCCAGGAATGAGCAAAATAATAATAATTATTATTCTCATCCGGCCCTCTTGTACAGTGTAGTAGTGTACTGTATCATTGCATTAATTATGAGGCCTGGATTACATGTACATCATTTGTTACTGTAGATCATGTTTTTTGATAAAATATTAACAAAGATAATTATGTTTAAAATGTTTCGATGAAGCCTTTTTCTTTCATTTCATAACTAATCTTACTGAACTGTTTGTTTGTTTGTTAATTACATGTAAGTAATGATTAATTTGTGCTGTTTCAGTTTCTTGGCCTTCTTCTTCAAAATAATATCTACAGCTGGTACAGGTTGGCCATCATTGATCTTTATCATGATTTTGATCAACAGACTCCACATGTCAAAAAATTAATCACTTTTTTTGCTTTAATGTCTTGTAGAGAACTAAGCTGTAGTGAAACATGTGTTGATGAACTTAGAACAAGCCTCAGATATATGGCAGCTGTGCTGCTAAAAAGAATACGTAAGGTACTATTATAATTTTACTGCGCTACATCTATTAAACATGAATTTATCACCAGTATTAATTTTTGTATTTTGTGTGTTATTCTTGGAGGGTGTAAACTGCAGGTGTCAGATTGCAGGTCATTGTTTCACCATAGCTGAAACAACCCAAATCTTTACTACATGTAATTCTAACATTAGGCCTAAACACCATTAAATTTTGTGCATTGTACATTGTAGGCAGTCGGTGGACAATGTCCATGACTTAGCGTACTTGCGACCAACATTTCCTTTCATGACTTAAAAGTCCAATTCTAGAACGGTGGACATGGCCCCATCTACCACCGATATACATGTAGTCAGATGCTGCTGATGCTGATTTCTTCACTGCTGCTTTTCTCTTTGCTCTTCTTTCATTGGCTTCAGCTTTCAGCCTTGTCTCTCCTACCTGGAGTGCCCGACTGCACACAGACCTCCATTCGACACGATCTGCAGCATGTGTCTCCCAGTTGCCTGTTGGCAGACCGATGGCAAGCATGTCTCTCTTACAGACATCCTTGAAGCGCAGCTTCATAAAGAGGGCTGCCAACAGGCCTTGACCCAGATTCCAGCTCACCGTACAGCAGGTCCTTGGGGATTCGCCCGTCTTCCATTTGGTGCACATGGCCTAGCCACCTCAGTCTGCGCTGTCTGAGGAGGGTGAACATTGAGGGGATATCGGCTCTTTCAAGTACCTCATTGTTTGAGACCTTATCCATCCACGAGATGGAAAGGATGCGACGAAGACATCTCATATGGAAGGTGTTCAAGCGCTTCTCCTGCCCAGCATAGGTTGTCCAAGACCCACTGCCATAAAATAAGGTGCTCATGGTGCAGGCACGATAGACAACAATTCTAGTTTGGATAGTTAGTTTCATGTTCTCCCACACTAGAGCAGAAAGCTTTGCCATGTTGGTTGCAACCTTACCAATTCTCTTTCCAAGCTCCACATCAAGACAGGTGTTGTTGAAGGTGGTAGAGCCGAGATAAGTAAACTGTGGCACGACTTCCAGGGTGTAGTCTTTGATGGTTTGGGCGGGCGTGGCTTCATTGCCTTGGCACATGACTTTTTCGTCTTCTTTAGGCTAATGGTAAGTCTGAAGGCCTCACATACACTAGATAACTGGTTGAGAAGGCTCTAGAGCTTTTCTGCACTGTGAGCAACAAGGGCAGCATCATCAGCGAAAAGGAAGTCGCGTAGGATTACTTTGCGAACTTTGGTCTTTGCTCGGAGGCATGCAAGGTTGAAAAGTTTCCCATTAGAACGAGTCCGTAGCAGGATGCCTTCTTCAGTGGACTTGAATGCATGTTTCAGGAGAACAGAAAAGAAGATGTTGAAGACACGGCCTCGTTTCACGCTGCTGTTTTTGTCGAATGCCACAGACATGCTTCGATCATATAAACACCATGCTTTAGATAATGCTTCAGCCTAAGGTTAGCATTTTTGTGAAGGCGTGGGTTATTAAGAATCAGTTATGGTAAAACAATGACCTGCAACCTGCACTTTACACCCTCCGTGTTATTCTTTCTAAGTGGATTGGCAGGCTAACAAACATACCGGTACCTAATGGCCTGTGTTTGAGTTGACGTCCCCACCCTCACGAGTCCTGAGCAGGTGGAGCTCGGCAAGCCTAACAAAAATTTTTGGCAATCCACTTATAACCATGGGACCTTCACTAGAAACGTGCAAGGCCTTCTTGGTGAGCCTGCAGTTTAACGAATGGGGTTAGGTGATGAGGACTACGAATCCTCCACCTCACGAAAAGCTTCCATCCACTCAGGCTCATGTTACATGTCTCTGATCTCTTTTAAGATTGATATTCCAACTTTGGTCATAGATGCTCTTGGAAAAGAAGGCCTAAAGCATTTAGAGACATACCTTACAGCTAAAGATAAAGGTTTGTTAATTCATCACTATTATTAAAATAAAACAGCAGTTATTTTTAACATGTCATTGTTGTAACAATGATAAGATAACCTTAACCCATTATTAATGGTAACCCTAGGCCTAAAAACTATTATTTTGGCCTGAGGTTACATTAGAAAAGGGTGGGGTTGTTTTAGTGATGTTAGGACAAATTATGACCTGTAAACCTGACCTGTGACCTGTGACCTGTAAAAAAATACCTGCCTTAAGTAAAAGATTAGTTCAAAGAGAAGAAAATTAATAGTGACAAAAACGTCACTCCTGCAGTAAAGGTAAAAATGCAAAATGGGCCCTCTTTTATTGCCTCCAAGGAAAGTGTGGATAATATAATAACACATCGGCCGGACCCAGTGTGGATAATATAAAAGTAAATAAACTAATCATAAGTAAATACAAGGAAATTTTAAGATATGATTTGAATTTATTTTTTAGAGTTAATCTGTCGTATAAAGGGCAACCTGCTTTTTTTTGTCTTGTCCAGGTGCACTGTCTCGTTTGACCAGCACTCAGACTGTCATTCTTGAAGAGTTTAGTCCTAAAATGCACTGTGCATTGCAGAATCGTGCTATGGAGCTTCAGTATTTGAGGAAACTGTCAGAGTCTATCATTCCTTTCCTATTGCCACCTCATTCCTTACAGTGCAGGCAAGTTGAGCATTAAGTATGGGTTATTGACCAAGCGTGAGGTCAAGATGACTGGATATTGGCCAAGTTCTATTTTTGCGTGTTTATGGACCGAGACGAAGTCGAGGTCCATAAACACGCAAAAAAAGAACGAGGCCAATATCCAGTC
Source organism: Montipora capricornis (assembly GCF_036669925.1). NCBI lineage: Eukaryota > Metazoa > Cnidaria > Anthozoa > Scleractinia > Acroporidae > Montipora > Montipora capricornis. Next base: position 4,990,135 of record NC_090890.1, read on the forward strand.
ATCTTGACCGAACAATCTTGGTCAATAAAGGATTTATTATATGACTTAAAACACTAAAAAATGATCTTTGATCTTGCGGGACCAAGCGAGAAATCCCGAGCGGGCAGTATCGCTCCATCTTGCCCGCTCGGGTAGCCAATCAGAGCGCGCGATTTGGTTCATCTTGCCCGCTCACGGAGCTAGTCATATAATAAAATAAGTTACAGAGGACATTTTCTGCTAAAAAAAATTGCATTGTTCTGTGGCCCTTTCAAAATAAGCTATGTGAAGGCACCTTCAACGAATGAAAGGCAACTGAATTGAAAAAAATGCCCATCACTATAAAAGGGTTCCTTCTGCAGATACTGGAGCACAGGTTGCCCATAATAAACTAACCACTACAGTAGCTGGTACAATTTGTTAAATTTCAGGAGTCTTCTATCATTATTGCGAGAACTGCTGGCCAGTGCAGTATTCCTTCCTGCAACTGACAAGCTTTCAGATCCTGTAAGTACGACTTGAAATCAATTTATAGATACTACGTATTCCAAGTTAATCATGATGTTGAGAGGTTGATAATAATAATAATAATACCAACTTTACGAGGGTATCTGCCCGGAATTTTTTTAATCTAGAGTCGATTTTGATGAGGGAGGAAAACCGGAGTACCCGGAGAAAAACCCTCGGAGTCAGATTGAGATCGACTGAAACTCAGCCCACATACTACCTCGAGGCCAGTGTTGAACCAGGGTCAAAGAGGTGGGAGGCACGGTTAATAGCCGCAAAGACCCCTGACTCCCCTTGATTACTGATATCTCGCCTGATATCTCGCCTGATATCTCGAAATTTCAGATTTTCAAATTACTCGCGTTGCGCAATCAGACTGATCAATTTGGCGTATCATATTCTACAATGGTGACGGGTCATGTCTCCCGAAATTCATCTCTCCCGTTTACGGTGATGTCGCTCGAACCTCACATCATCGAATTTCGGGCGACGCTGTTCTTGCTTTGGATTCGGTCGAGATTTCTAAGAGAAGTCAACTTCTCGCTAACCTAGTTTTCTGGGTCCGGCCGATGTGTTACAACACTTTGTTTATCACGTCAATTTGCAGCCCATGTGCTGCCCATGTCCTAGCGAATTTGGAGCCCCCTTTACAAAGCCGCTACCGGATTTTGACTCCCCGGTACATATCCGCTCGCAGATTTGAACCCTCGGGGGACTAAATCCGCTAGCAGATTTACCCCTTCGCAGGTTTGGGACCCCCCCCCCCCCCCCCCCCTCAATTACAGCTTACTTAACTGTTTATCGAGGCATAGTTATATTTTGGATTGGGGAAACTTGACTGATACCATAAAGCATAAATCTTTGAGAAAAAGACTTAGATCAGTTAATTTCTCATTAAAGATTGTTTAACAGCATTCGCGGAGGTATTTCGTAAAGTAGATGCGAATTTTAACTCCTTTGTGACAGAAACTTAAATCACGCTTTAGGAACTCATTGAATTGTCGTGTTAATTTTCTAATAAGGAGAAAAAGCAAAGTTAGACTTAAGCTTCAGTTAAAGTCGTTTAAAGCAGGCGCTGTGGCCTTTTCGCAAAGCGTTGTTTCTTTCATAGTTCTTTTTCTTCCATTTGATAGTTTGAATGGAAGGCGCTTTTACAAAGGATTTGCCACTTTTTGAAGTAATACCACTTGGCACTTGGATGGAAAACGATCGTTAGAAGTGTACTTGACTACAAGGCCTCAGAAGATTTTTCCTTTTTTTATAACCAAACTTTTACCAGTCATGAATTCTCGTATTAATTTTCCATAAGGATAAAAAGCGAAATTGACTTTAGTTTCAGTGAAAGTTTTTTTACAACTAAAAACAATTTACAAAGGAATTTTATCACCTTAATCGAAAGAACGCTTATTTTCAGTTGGGATCCAAACCCGCGAAAGGGGTCCAGCTAGCGGATCTGGGGCCCGTTTCTCGAAACTTTACGGGCCATTTTCGGGTGTCACAATTCCCTTTGTATTTCAAGAACGGAGAGGATTTAAGTCGTCACAGACGTGTTTCTTTTAGTTAGTTTGAAAACATGTTAAAAATCGGCTTTCCATAACAAGCGGTTAGCTATTTCACAAATGACTTTTCGGGCCGGAAAGGTTTTCGGGACTTTCGAGACTTTTCTGTGAAGTTTGACGACTTAAATCCTCTCCGTTCTTGAAATACAAAGGGAATTGTGACACCCGAAAATGGCCCGTAAAGTTTCGGGACTTTCGAGAAACGGGCCCCTGAACCGAGGGGTCCAAATCCGGGACCGGGGCTCAATTAATCCGCTGTGACACCCCTTGAGGAGGCATTGCGGCCCAGTGGTTAGGACGCTTGCCTTGAGGTCCGGGGATCCCGGGTTCAACGCCCGCTCTGACCACTCTTTGAATGTGATCCTGGTAGTCCCTGGTTCAACTTCTTACGGCTGCATTTGCAAAATAATTAATAGCCAACTGGTTTGTCTTCGGCCAGTTGGGATTCGTAACAGTTGTTGTTGAATGTATGTATTATGTTGTGCCCCGGTCCCTTTCATACGTGCAAATATGCAGACCATTAAGTTATACTTTTCAAAACGACGGTCACTTTTCAGTAGCACCAATTAGGTTAGAACGACAGTTGGTGGACCGTTAAAAACAGGAACCGACCAAGTGGATAGAAATCGGTCATTGACATCGCTGGATATGACCCATTTAACTGTTCCGACGAAGGTGAAAAACGAAACCTTTGATTGGAAGTTGAACTGCATAAAAACAAAAGCGTAGGTTGGAAGTTTATCTTCAAAGTTCGCTTGTGTATGAAAAGCATAATAAACTGAAATGGAAAGAGCGCTGACCGTAACTTGAGTGCAGACTCCAAACTCGATTAGAAAATGTAAGAAGGATGTATTTTTTTTCCAGAAAAGAGTTGTAAGGTAATTTCAATGTCTGTTTTCCTCCCCTAGGATTTTGTGAACAGTCTTCTACTTCTCTTCTTAGACAAAGAACCAGTAAGTACATATGACCCAGAAGCACATGACCGCTAGTGATAGACCCTAAAATGTCAAGACGATCAAATATTCACTTTTCTTTTTTCTTCAAATAATGAACGTTTGTTTGCTTAACACCCGAATGGAAAATGTTGAGCTTTAATTTCAATCCAAAGGCTTTCATTTCGAAGACAGGTTTTGGATTTTGCTTTCTGCTGTTGCTCGCGTTCAAAACTAACCCGTCGTCTCTAGAGAGCTGGATCGAGGAGAGAATTACGTCAGACTCACTTGATTAAGAATACAGCATATTAACTATGCAAGATGCCAGTTTATCAGTCCGAAAAACCAAAACTCCACTGATACCTGCGAAATTAGTCATAGACACATAATGCATTCTTAAGCGAGCCCACTGAGACACGAGTGATGTTGAAATATGGGGAAGAGCAAGAGGGACACTTCGTGACGTTGTCGTTCAGTATAGTCGCGTTTCAGTTGCACAGACCGTCGTAGAACATTTTTTTTGTTGGGTGGGGGGGGGGACATTTTGTCGTCGGTTTTAGTATCCTCGAAAATCGTGTTTTGTAGAATAGTGTGGTTAATGTTCATTTAATTAATTGCCATGTTTTTTGTGGTTGAATTGTAACTCAGATGGTTGCCTCTGGTGAGCCAGCAAGTCCAAAAGTTCCTTTACTGGCAAAATTTGGGAAAGCGAGAGCTCCTCTTATAAACTCGGTAAGCTTCTGCAAAGCATTCACAAAAACCCTCACTAAAGAATACGAATTTAAGGATAGTACAATATACGGCAACGCGGATGTTTTAAATAGTAAAACAGTGTTGTAATATCAAGTAAAGCTATGATCCTCGCAGTTATGGACGCAATTTTAACAATTGCGTAGAGAAGCCTGATAAAATTCAGGACCTCAAGGGGGTTTGAACCTTTGACCTCGCGATACCGGTGCGACGCTCTGTGTGGCTTCGTAGCTCAGTTGGTTAGAGAGGTATCGCAAGGTCACAAGTTCAAACCCCGTTGAAGTCCTGAATTTTTCAGGCTTCTCTGCGCAATTACTAAAATTGCGTCCATAACTGCGAGAATCATAGCTTTACTTGATTTCATATCCGCAGTTCAGTATATGATTCATTTCATATATCATTTCGTTCATTAATGTTGTAATATAATAACAATTGTCCCTTGAGCCTAGTTAAATGGCCTTCTTATGCCTCAGTGGTAGAGCATTTACCACTAGTAATCGGGAGGTCGTAGCTTGGACTCGTGCAAAGCGCAACTCGGAATTTTCTCGAGTATCCCCGTGTACCTTCATTTCACCGAAACATTAATTCATATCAACAACCGCCCTTTTAACTCCTTTTTGCATGTGTGGGTGAACTCATAAACCATTGTAAATACAAGTAAAAAGAAGCAGACCCAAAAGCTATCATCAATTCAGCCCATCATTTCATTATTATTTGTAAGTTTATAAATCAAATTGTCTTAGTTTTTTTCGTGAAAACACAGACACTGAAGGGTTTGGTGGAGCGGTGTGCAGTGCGATGACGTGGTCATGAGTCCGCGTTCATGCCTGTATTGTTAAGCTCTTTTTCCGCTGCTTTAGTTACTTTTTTAACTGGCGTGATAGCTTTTGCTTTCATAAAAGCTAACATGCATAAAAGAGAACCGTTTTGAGGTTGAAAACTTCGTTCCACTCAGACACAAAAGCAAAAGCAATTGTGAATTGGTGGTACGCGGTTTCCCGCGCTTTAGTGGCACCGGCAGCTTCATGCAGTATTTGATTTGCGTCGATTGGCCATTTGTTTTCCCTCGTTTCCATGCAAGCACTCCTGTTTGGAATACCCTCAGTTTTTTTTTTTAATTTGCTTTGTCTTTCTGTTTGCAGGCGTTACATT